>NC_133194.1:4697500-4702500 GCF_049306965.1 Danio rerio | reverse complement strand
CGAGTGTGTATGAGTGTTTCGCAAAACTGGGTTGTAGCTGGAAGGGCATCCGCTGTGTTAAACATATGCTGGATAAGTTGGCGGTTCATTCCGCTGTGGCGACCCCTAATGGATAATAATGAAAATATTGTGAACTATAGCAATAACAATAGAAGAGCAAAGCAGCAAATTACAATCAATTTCTTGAGCAGAAAATTAACATAATTGAATGACTTCTGAAGCAACAACAAAAAAAATAACGTAAAATTTTATATAAATGAAGTGATTATTCTTTAAAATATTAATAATTCAAAAATAATACTTTAATTCTTTATTATCAGTTACTACATATGTTTTAAGCCATAAAATGTTTGGCTTTTTCCCAGAGATGGGAATAAGATAAGTTGGCGGTTCATTCCGCTGTGGCGACCCCGGATTAATAAAGGGACTAAGCCGACAAGAAAATGAATGAATGAATGTTTGGCTTAAGTTGTTGAATTCTCATTTTGGCATCACCATTGACACGCTTACGCACACACACACACACACTAAAACAGATGGGCACAAGAAGGTCATGCAGATGTACTTGTCATCTTCTGTCCGAGCATCAAAGGTTATCATCTCTTTCATGTACCAAAGGCTTTTGTGTGTGTGTGTGTGTGTGTGTGTGTGTGTGTGTGTGTGTGTGTGTGTGTGTGTGTGTGTGTGTGTGTTTGTATAAGATGTCTGTTCATTCTCCAATCCACCACAATATACACCAATATAACACAGTTAACTGATTTTGGTAAATAACACAGTTTTTAAGTGTAATATAAACAGTATTTTACTGTAAGACAGTTATGCATTATGTTACTGTATACTTAGGTTGCATTGTGAAAATGAGAGCATATTTTACAGTAAAGACAAACAGTACTGTAAATACATATTCAGTGGTCCCTTGCTTTAACGCGGTTCACCTTTCGCAGTTTTGCAGATTTTTCCGTGTTCTACGTTCTGATTGGCTGAAGACAATTGTCAATCAATCTCCTCCGTGTCTCCTGTACAATATAGAATGCGTTCAACTTGTCAAATTAACATAAACCTTCGATCGCTAGCAGTGTGAGTTCAAACAAGGATACAAAAAGGGTTGTAACTGTCCACAGCAAGACTATCGTAAAGGGGGTCACACACCAGATGCGCCTCGCTATGATAGGCCACACAGTCTCATGCATTTTAGAATTGTAAGCATAGGTTTCCATCAAGGGTACGCGCACCTGTGCCGCAATTCAGTGGCTGTCTGTGGTACCCAGGTACGACTAAGGACACTGTTCATATTTCTGCCGTCCCACAAAGCGCCATCTGAATAATTTCATTTTAAATAACATGCGAATGTGATGTCATGATTGGTGCATCCGGTGTGCGACCCCATTAAAGATGGATTCTGCTTTCGTTTTGTGCAGGATAAAGAACATTACACTGGATGCCAACATTATCCGCACTAAAGCTAAAAAGCTTTATGAACCTTATGCTGAAAGTGATGAATGTTTGCGCCTGACAACAGGTTTTGATCTTTGGTTTCATTCTATAAAACTGGACCTATTTTTCTACAAAGGTTTGAACTTTGAGTGCTTAAACAAAAGAGGAAAGTGTAAAAATGTGAATGCCTGTCTGAGAAGTGTATAAAGTGAAGGGTTTTACAGCCTTAAACATCTATAATAATTGTTAAAAAATAAAGCTACTTCATGGATTTCGCCTATGGCGAGTTATTTTTAGAACGTAAATGGGGCTGTAAATGTATAAACAATAGTTTTGCAGTTATTGATTTACAGTAAGTTACTGGCGAACTACTGCTAGTAATGCCATAATATTTTACTAGATATTTTTTAAGATATTAGTATTCAGCTAAAAGTGACATTTAAAGGCTTAATAAGGTTAATTAGGTTAATAAGACTTTCTCCAGGAGAAAAAATATTATAGGAAATACTGTAAAAAAAATTCTCTG
Source organism: Danio rerio (assembly GCF_049306965.1). Taxonomy (NCBI): domain Eukaryota; kingdom Metazoa; phylum Chordata; class Actinopteri; order Cypriniformes; family Danionidae; genus Danio; species Danio rerio. The sequence goes on along the minus strand of NC_133194.1, from coordinate 4,700,540 downwards.
TTAACATGATTTGGGAAATATTTGAGGGAAAAAAAGAAAAATGAATACTTTTGACTTTAACTGTATCTGTACTAATAATATATAAGATGTAGTCTGCATCAGCATCCTTGAGGATTAAACATTTAGAGTGTTTTCAGTTTCCTCTTGAATCTCCAGAGGTATAAATAGCGGAGATGTTGAATGTGAGCGCTCTGGACATACAGTATCTCTCTCTCTCTCTGTCATTTCTTACAGTCATCAGTAGAGAATGAATCATCGCACAAGATGCTGCCAAGTTTTAAATAGCGGGTAGAAAGTGAGAGCGACTGCCAAACTGCACCGACAGAAGATCTGCTGTTTCTCCATCCCTCCATCAATCTCTCTCCACCGCAAGCAGACGCTCACAGTCCTCCTTTCAGAAGTCTGTCTGATGAGTTCACACACTCTCTCGTAGTAAACGTGAACAGGATGACTTTTATTACAGTATGATGATTTATTGGAATGTTGAGTAGGGGGGGCGGGGCTTTATTTTTGTGCTCCTATCAATTTTTATACTTGCAGAATCTTATTGGTTAGAGGGGCGTGGCTAAGCATGTTTAATTTAAGCTGTCAAGCTGACATCATTAGAGAAGGGCTGTTGTTCAAAAAAGATGGTCAGATTTTGAGTAAACAGCGAATAATTGTTCACTTTAAGACTATCTCTTTATTATACATTCTTTATTAAAAGACATTATTAATTATTAATTATTCATTATTTCTAATAAAAACATAACACTTAACATAAGATTCAATTATACTACATTATGTATTTTATAGTTGTAATGTTAAGTTGGGTTGACAACGGAGGTGAGGATCCATGTGCAGTTTATTTAAGAATCATCAGGAAGGCAAAGAGGAACTAGAAGGTAATCCAAAAGCGTAGTCAGAGTACAGGCGAAAGGTCAGGGCAGGCAGCAAAACAATAAACAAAACAAGGGCCAAAAGCATGGTAAGGCTTGGCAGGAAAACGCTTTGGATTGCTCACTTACAGGATACAAGACTCAGCAAAGTGTGTGTGAGTGAGGTGTATTTATTGTCCTGGTAATCTGTCCTAATGAGCTGCAGCTGTGTGTAATCAGTTGTGATTTGGAACTGATGTGTGTGTGAAGTACATGATGGAATATGTAGTCTGGTTAAGTGGCATATGTGATGTGTTCAGTGCCCTCTAATCTGTCTGGTGGGCAACTGGGTAACTTTGGCAATAGTAGCATATAGTAGTAGAATATACTGCATTGAACACATTCAAAAAAAAAAAAAAAAAAAAAAAAAAAATATATATATATATATATATATATATATATATATATATATATATATATATATATATATATATATATATATATATATATATATATATATATATATGATTAAATGTATAATATTAGTTTGACACTTAACATAATATATAATTATACTATGTATTTTATAGTTGTAATGTTTGGTCAGGTTAACAATGAATATGAGGATCCATGTGCAGTTTATTTAAGAATCGTCAGGCAGCCAAAGACCACAACAGGTGCAAAGAGGAACATAAAGGTCATTCAAAAGTGTAGTCAGAGTACAGGCAAAAGGTTGAGACAGGCGGTCTATTATTATTATTATTTTTATTAATAATAATAATAATAATAATAATAATAATAAAACAAAAAATAAACAAATAAAATTAAAAATTAAAAAATAAAAATTTCCAGAATTAATTTAGCCATTTTTGTGGTCCCTGCATGAAATAACAACAACATAATTATAACATAATAATAATAATAATAATAATAATAATAATAATAATAATAATAATAATAATAAAACAAACAACAAAATAAACAAATTCATTCATTCATTGATTCATTCTTCCAGATTTATTTTAGACATTTTTTTTGTTGTCGCTGCATGAAATAACAACAAAAAAGGTGTCATGTTCACATACGAACTATGAAACCTGGAAAGTTTAAATGGAAAGACAGCACCGTGAAGTCTGGCGTTTTCTGTGATTTGGCCTTTGAGTGTTTTCCTCGTCTCACCACCGAAGACATAAAAGCTTTTTTTTTAAGATGGGTTGTTTGCCATTTAATGCTCTTCCTGTATTATTTGAGTGTTAAGAGCAACACTAAAGTGTGTGTTGTGGGCGAGTGTTAATGCTGGCTGACTTTAGTAATTAAACTGTTGCATTTTACAACATCCTGCTCAATTTATTTGCTTAAATACACACTGTACATTAGTCCGCACAACAGAGGCGTGGGTGTGAATTAGAGACACAAGAAAGCACGGTATCTTTAAGAGCATTAAAGAGGAAGAAGTGTGTGTGTTTGTAGAATAGACCATAACTGTTTGTCTAAAGTCAGCGGACAGACATTTACAGAAGATTTCAGCTCAAGAGCATTAGTTGTTAATGTTAGTTTACTCACAGCACATAAGAGAATCCTATAATAGTGTGTGCATATGCAAATATTTCCTGTTTATTTAATGCATTATGTGAAATAATATAAACATTGCACTTAAATGAGATGCTTTCATAAATATTAATACATTCGCTACAGTATATGTCATGATTTTTACTCACATATAGTGTAACTATTGCATTAGAATAAATAATAAATACAAAATGAATAAATAAAAAAATGAATGAATAAATAAATGTTTTTTATGTATCACATTTTATTTAGCTTCATTAAAATGTTTATATACATCAATATAAACATGGAACTCTGTTGTTTTATAAACACACAAACATTATAACATTAAAAATATCACTAAAATTAAAAATACCTCATTTAAAGTTTAAGCATTTAAGTACATTTAAGTATTTATATTAATACTGTATTTGCTGAATTAAAAATACTTTGATAATATATAAAACAATTATCATATTTAATTTTTAACATCTGATATTTTAAAATAATAATAAATAATTAATAATTAAATAATAATAATGAATTATAATAATAATAAATTATAATACAAACAACCATCTTAATAAATTTATAAATAAATGAATAAATAAAAATAATAAAAATTTTAAATTGAT
>NC_133194.1:4690000-4692500 GCF_049306965.1 Danio rerio | reverse complement strand
AATAATAATAACAATAATAATATTTATTATTATTATTATTATTATAGTAATAATAAATTAACAAAATAATACATTTATTAATGGACTTGTTCAAATTTTTATTCAAATAAATGCATGTTTAATGAAACAATGCTTCATTTGCATACATAATATTTAAGCGTTTTTTTTTTTATTATGCAAGAAAAAAATCTCTTTTCATTGCATGTACAAAGAAGATGAGTGAGATAAACAATAACAGAAAAGAAAGCTAGTAGAAAAGGATAAACTAGCAGAACTCTGGTAGTGAAAGAGTGAATGGAGTGAATGCAGAAAAAACAAGCTGACTCAGTACGGAGGATGATAAAAACTGTGTGTATGAGTATGTGTGTGCCCATGTGTGTATGATCTTCACCTTCTCTGCTTCGTTTTGCCAGGACTATGAATTCTTCCGGAACAAACTTTCCCATTTCCCTCCCCACCACCGTCTTTTGCAATCTCTGTAATCTACTTAAAAGGGGGAGCATCGTGTAAACATTATTTAAATGGTTAAAGTGCATTTCCTGCTAAAAAAGCCAGAGAGAGAGAAACCTTTTAAAATTCCATCATCGCCGTCACTCCTCAACAGAGTCGTCACTTTAAAATAGAGTGGCCTCTCATCGCGCAAATGGAGTTCACAAGTGTAATCGGTGCGAAAAAAACCATCAAAACAGAAAACTGCTTCTGTTCAGATGCACAAGTGTTGGACTCAAGACCACTTCACAACTTATTTTGACAAGAACTAGTCACTATAAATGGTATGTACTAAAAGGAGACATACAAAGCTGTTTATTCTATAAGTTTATTCTGAAAGCACACACATTCCAAAGTAGAAAAACTGAATTTAGACACAGTATATAAAGCATGTGTCTCTCAAACTAAATCACTAACTACCCAGCAATTTTGTGTTTTAAAGACATCTAATAGACAAATAAACATAGATGGTGTGAAAAAACTATTAAAACAAAACAACAAAAAACTAAATGAAATGCATATCAAAATGAATGAAAACAAAACAAACCACACAAAAACTAAGCAAACCACAAAAAACAATATCTAAAAAAAAGAAAAGAACACAACAAAACAAAACATGAAAGAAAACAGAAAACAAAACAAAATGATACATAAAACAAATTTAAAAAACAAAACAAAATGATACATGAAACAAATTTAAAAAAAAAAAACAAAATGAAACAAACGACACAAAAAAATGAAGCAAACCACAAAATAACTAATCAAAAAGAAAAGAAAACACAGCAAACAAAATATGAAACAAAACATAGAACAAAACAAACCATACATAAAAAACTTAAAAAAAGAAAACAAATGAAAACAAAACAAAAAAACAAACAAAACAAAACATGAAACAAAACGAAAAACAACAAAACATGAAATGAAACGAAAGACAAAACAAATTAAACATGTAACTATACAAAGCAAAATGAAAATGAAAACAAAAAACAAAAAAGTAATGACAAACAAAGCAAAAGAATTAAACTAAACAAAACATGAAATGAAAATAAATGAAACGAAAAACAAAACAAAACAAATGAAACAAAGCAAAGCAAAGCAAAATTAAAATTAAAATAAAAAACCTAACAAAACAAAACATGAAATGAAAACAAAATGAAAGAAACATGAAGCGAAACAAAGCAAAACAAAATGAAAATGAAAAAAGAAATGAAAAACAAAACTAAAACTAAAGAAAACATGAAAACATGAAACGAAACAAAGCAAAGCAATATGGAAATTAAAAAAACGAGAAAAACTAAAAAAACATGAAATGAAATGAAAAACAAAACAAAACAAAACAAATGAAACAAAATAAAAAAATACAAAACAAACCATAAACCATAAGCAATACAACACAAAACGAAACACAAAACAAAACTAAATAAAGCAAAAGCAAATCAAAGCAAAAAGAAAAGAAAAGGAAAATAAAAAACTCATTGAAAATTTTTTAACAAAAAACACAACAAATCAAAGACAAACCAAAACAACAGAAAATTAAACACAAAACGAAGCATAAATACAAAAAAGAAAATAAAACAAAACATGAAATGAAAGACAAAACAAACAAAAACAAAAAAGAAGCCAAAACAACACAAAATGAAACAAAGCAAAGCGAAAAAATAAATAAAATAGGCCTAACTATTAACTATTAATACAGCAACAAATACAGTTCAAACAGTTCTAGACTGTCAAATTCAAAACTAAATTTCTTGGCTGACAAATGCTATCCTGAACACAGACTGCAAAAATTTGCATAAAGACAAGAGCTTGCCATTTGTCCGTAAAAAAAAAAAAAAGGTATATTTTTATATAGCTGGTTGATCACAGATTATTTTAAATCACCAAATAATACAATGCCAGGGCTAAAACAAAATATTCAAGCAGCAGATATTTCTTAGGAGAGGTTTTCTTAAATTAAATTATTTTCTTAAATTTCTTCTGGGTTTCAGATGATGAGAAGATAATACAAATC
>NC_133194.1:4662500-4687500 GCF_049306965.1 Danio rerio | reverse complement strand
CAAAAACAACAGGATTGAATATACAAATGAATGAAAGAGTAAAAGCATGCAATAATAATAATAAACTTATACAATAATAAACTTCACAAAGGAAGAGAAATCAACAAATGAATAAACCAAAAATAGCATACAGTACATGTGAATGAATGCAGTAAGTCTCAGTCAGACAGCTGGTTGTGCAGAGTGTCTGAATGAAACAGATGAATGTTGAAGGTGAAGGTGGGAATCATCTCCGACTGTCGGGCGCCTTCAAACGGCGGTAATATCACTGCTGTACCGCTGGAATATTACCCAGGACAAAAACAATGAGACGCGGGCCTTCATTTAACCCTCAGTCATGTCCTAACGCTTATTAAGAGCCCAGAGTTTTATGGCTTACAAGTGGAAGATGTGAAATCCAATACACTTCATAAAGATCTCTGACATTTTCATTTACATCCACACACCAATACCATAGAGAGAAAGAGAGAGAGAGAGAGAGAGAGAAAGAGAGAGGGAGAGAGAGAGAGAGAGAGAGAGAGAGAGAGAGAGAGAGAGAGAGAGAGAGAGAGAGAGAGAGAGTCCTTAAGGCTTTAGCAATACTGTAATGCTCCAATAGCCAAGCTAATAAAAGCATCACTGAATTGAAACAGAACTAAATTGAGATAAAACAGGGAGTTAAGGAGTTAACGGACTGTATCAGAGGGCAGACAAGGGGCTAGAGGACTAGTCAAAGCTATTTTAAGTGTTTGTGATGTCACTGAATCTACATTTTAAAATGATAAACATTGTAAAAACTACTCATATGGCCTTTGAGTCAAATGAAATGTAACCAAATCTGCTCGAAAATTTTTATACAAATTCTAAATGTTGTAAAATGTTAACTTATATGCCAATCATATAAATGCACAAACATTGGTTCTTCACAATAAAATTACATAAAATTAAATATATAAACAAATAAATAATAATAATAATAATAATATATTTATATATTTTTGTTAAAAACTAAACAAAACAAAATAAAAATCCAATTACAAATAAAACAAAACAAATTAAAAATAAAATAAAAATTTAATTAAACAAACAAAAAAATTATAAAAACTAAACAAATGAAAAGAAAAGAAAATGATTAAAACCAAAAAATGGTATTAAAAACAAAACAAAATTAAACTTTAAAACCTGAACAAAACATTTTTACATGAAATAAAGCAAAAATTGCAAAAACAAAATGTAAAACAAAAGAAAAACAAAAAAAATAAAATAAATAAAACAAAACAAAAAAAATTTGAAATATTAAAAAAATTAAACAAACTGTAACAAAAATAAAATAAAATAAAAATGTAATTATTTCCCAGTACTGGATTACAGCTGGAGGGCTTCTGCTGTATAAAACATATGCTGGAATAGTTGGCGGTTCATTACGCCGTGACGACCCCTGATTAATAAAGGGACTAAGCCAAAGGAAAATGAATGAATGAAATCAATTGAAAACTAAAAAAGGCAAAAATGTTATTTAAAAATAAATAATTAAATAAAACTTTAAAAACAGAAGATTTTTTTAATAAAATAAAATAAAATATATATTAAAAACTAAACAAAACTAACATAAATAAAACTTTAATTAAAAACATAACCAATTAAAATAAAATAAACATACTTAAAAAACAAAACTAAATGAAAGAGAAACGAAAACAAAACAAGGTCATCAACAGTAAATTATAAGTACTGAAAAAAAGTGTCTTAATAGTAAAGCATCTAGTGCTGTTCTGCAAGATCTGTCAGTCTCTGTCTGTCACATCTTTCTCACTGTCGGTGTAAAACACCAGTTACCCTTCAGCTCTGGAGGAAGAGACAGAATATAATAATAGCACACAAAGAATGTGTTTTTTTAAAACTTGTTTCAGTGTTTTTTCACTCTGTCTATTTGAGATAAGAGATGTGCATGTGTGTAGTTATATGCTGATAACAGCAGCTTATCAGATGTGTTTATCTGCACTGGCCTCTAGTGACCTTTCAGCTGCAAAAGCAGGTCTCTAGAGCATCAGGCAACCCTGACACAGACACACACACTCATGGCCAGTGACCGAAGCTCATGTGATGTGTACAGGATTTAACAAATCTAAAACATAATTTAAAAATGTCTATTATAGAATTAGAAAACAAAATTGAAATCATCTAGAAATGCACTAATATTACCAATAAAAAATATATATATATTTAAAAAGTATTTACATATCTTAAGCTGACCAGAAATATAAAAAATAGAATTTATCAAAAAATATTATTTATTATTTATGTATTTTATTTTATTTACTAATTTATTATTTATTATAATTTATACAAGGTGTCATAGTGGCGCAGTGGGTAGCCTGTTCGCCTCACAGTAAGAATGTCGCAGGGTCGTTGGTTGGCATTTCAGTGGAGTTTGCATGTTGTCCCGTGTTGGCGTGGGTTTCCTCCGGGTGCTCCGGTTTCTCTCACACATGCACTATAATGGAATTGGGCAAGCTAAATTGGCTGTAGTGTATGAGTCTGAAGGATGTTTCCCAGTGTTGGGTTGCAGCTGGAAGGGCCCCCACTGTGTAAAACATATGCTGGATTAGTTTCTAGTTCATTCCGCTGTGGCGACCCCTGATTAATAAAAGGACTAAGCCGGATTTTTTTTTATAAATTAATAATATTTATACAACATTTTTCTTTTATATTATTTATTGAAACATTATTAAAATTTATGATTTTTTACCAAGAAATTCTGTTTTCTATTTAAATATATTAATAAAAGGTTAAAGTTGAATTTTCAGCATCATTACTCCAGTCTTCTGTCACAATTATCCATTTAAAAATATATTATTTATATTTATTTATTAATAAATAAATAAAATATTTATTTATTTATTTATTTATTTATTTATTTATTTATTTATTTATTTATTTATTTATTTATTTATTTGTTTCTTTGTTTATTTATTTATTTGTTTATTTATTTATTTGTTTATTTGTTTATTCATTCATTCATTGTTATTATTTACTTATTCATTTATTCAGTCCCTTTATTAATCCAGGGTCACCACAGCGGAATGAACCCCCAACATATTCAGCGTGTTTATTACACAGCGGATGCCTTTCCAGGCACAACCAATCTCTAGGAAACATCAATACACACTCACTTACACTCATACACTACGGACAATTTAGCCTACCCAATTCACCTGTACCACAAGTGTTTGGACTGTGGGAAAAACAGGAGTACCCGGAGGAAACCCACGCGAATGCAGGGAGAACAACAGACGCAGCCGAGGATTAAACCAGTGACCTTCTTGCTGTGAGGCAACAGCACTAGCTACTGCACCACTGCAACACCAATTAATTAATTAATTAGTTAAGTTATTTATTTATTAAGTTATTTATGTATTTATTAAGTTAATTATTTATTATATTTTATTAATATTATTATTATTATTATTATTATTATTATTATTATTATTATTATTATTATTATTATTATTAATACTGTAATACACTAAAAAGACACTACTATTGTCTGTTTATAAATGTTTCAGTGGTTTGAGATGTAAAAATCCAGTTTGTCAGAAGTTGTCCTGCATTTGCATTTCGTTTGAACACTTTAGAACACAGTTTATCCAAAATATTATTTATTTTATATTATTTATTAATATTTATTTAGAAATATGTATTGTATATTCTAATATTATTTAGAAATAATAACAATAAAACCAGTTTGCAATTAATTTCAGCATTTCCTAGAGCGATTGTTGTGTTTAAGGACCAAACTCGCTTTAATATTGTCTGTTTATAAATGTGTTTCAGTGGTTTGAGGTGGGAAATCTAGTCTGTCAGCAGTCATTTTGGAATTATGAAATTACCACAGCAATTTTACCTCGGACACTTTTTCTGGAATTTGCCACTGACTCTGATGTATTGTAGGTGGTTATATAATACGGTTTATTCTGGGTATCTCTAAAACTCCATTTTTGGTCTCATTATTTACATATATATATCGTTTTAAATATGACTTGAAAGATAAAAATACATTTAAAAAATGTTTCATAACTTTAAGTATGAAAAACATTGAGAAACATGAAACATTTGACTTGCACTGCTCTCTTTGCATATTTCTCCAACTTATGATCGACTTTGCAGTGATACGAGAGACTTCAGAAAACACTGGTGCCCCCACACACACAAACAATCTCACACAGACACTCGGAACACATGCACAAACGCATCCACTCACACAATACATCAATAAGACACACTGTAAACATGAGACCTAACCACTACCAACTCTAATGACAGAAAGGACACTGCAGGTTTTGGTTAGTCTGGTAATTATAAGTATTTAGAGGTCTTCAACATGTCTTCATTCCGAAAGCTAGGTAACAGTGCGCGAGTGTGTCGTTCCTGCTGATGCCACCCTGTATAAACCCATGAAAATGCCACACTCGCCAGTTGCTAAGATACCATTGCACGCTTTGTGCCACTGTAGGCACTTAAAGTTGGAACAAACACACACATACACAACTGTGTGTGCACTTTCTAACACACACACACACGCATGCATGCAGGTCCAAAATAAAGCATATACATGTTAAACACACGCACGCACACACACACACACAGACAGTGCAGTGTTGCTAGTGTTTCCATGGCGACGCAGATGGTGCGCTCAGAGTCTCGGTGGAGTTTCGCTCTTTATTTTAAGACATGTCGCTATTAGTTTTGGTTTAACGTCTGTCTAAAACAGCCTTCCGTCTGCTGATTGGCTGAAACAGAAATGTCAGCGCATGTTTTTAGCAATTTGTTATTTTTGTCCTCTTGAGATTCACTTTGAAGCGCTGGTCAGGTTTACAAACTAAAAGAAGTTATATAGTGTTTTTTTTCCTGAGCATTTCCATCTTCTTTCTGACAGAATGAAATGGTTTGTTTTCTGCTAAGCAGTAATTTTAGACAACTCTTTACTTGCATGCAAATTGAGCAAGAGTGTTGTGCTAAATATCATTCATTCGTTTGCTTTTTAGCTTAGTCCCTCTATTAATCAGGCAGGCATGTGATCAGCTGAGGACAAAAAAAAAAGAAGGAAGGCAAGACCCCCTCACCACCCAAAAAATTAAACAGTTCACACATACAGATATATATGTGTGTGTTTATTTAATAATAAAAATAATAATTAATATTTAATTATAATAAATATTTAATATTGGCCACACAATTTAGGTTTCTTTTTTTTGTCTTTTATCAGTTTAAATGTTTAGCAGTTTAATAGTCACCTAAATCATGTTTAATAAGTTTAAAGTCTTGTTGATTTGGAAAAGTGGCAGAAGGTGGATTTTTCTGATGAATCATCTGTTGAACTGCATCCCAATCCTAACAAATACAACTGAAGACCTACTGGAACCATCATGGACCCAAGATTCTCACAGAAACCAGTCAAGTTTGGTGAAGGAAAAGTCATGGTTCAGTATGGGGGCGTGCGATACATGTGGAAAACAACATCAACAGCCTATCAAGACATTTGTGCTGCCCATTACATTACAAACCACAGGAGAGGGCAAACTCTTCAGCAAGATAGCGCTCCTTCTCATACTTCAGCCTTCGCATCAAAGCTCCTGAAAACAAAGAAGGCCAAGCTGCTCCAGGATTGGCCAGCCTAGTCACCAGACATGAACATTATTGAGCATGTCTGGGGTAAGATGATGGAGAGGGCATTGAAGATGAATCCAAAGAATCTTGATGAACTCTGGGAGTCCTGCAAGAACGCTTTCTTTGGCATTCCACATGACTTTACTAATAAGTGATTTGAGTCATTGCAGAGATGTATGGATGCAGTCCTCCATGGGAGCTCATGGGAGTCAGACACAATAGCCATTCTTTCTCCTCTGCCGCATGACTTTATATTCTATACTGTTCATTATTTCTGTTAAGTGACAATACTTTTGTCTAAGCAAAGTCAGTCCTTACTGTCCTAATTAAATAATTAAAAATCAAGGCATGATCATGTTTTATTTTGGTAAAATAAGAGTAATCTGGAGGCTTTTGCCTTTTATATAAGCCACTTCTGATGCCAAATGATTAACTAGAAGCCAAGTTATTACTTGTTGTTCCTAAAACTTGAATAATCAACAGACTTTTGTCAGGATAGTTAACAGATAACTGTTCACATATCACCAGCAGAGACAAAGCCACTAACTAAAAACGTTTTCAGTCAACAATGTCTGTCTATCAAAGCCATTTTAGACTAAACATTTTAACCCCAATATTGCAGTATCTTTTTTTCAGTATCCTTCAGACCTACTACTAACACAAGCCTCGTAAAGAAGGAAGTCAAATGCTTTAGGTTGTCTTCGGGAATGAGCTCGTGCACTGGGTTGAGTTCAGTGTGATGGACCCTGAGAGTGTGTTTGACTGAGAGGAGCAGCTGGGGCATCAGCACACAGATAAACGCTCTGAAGAGTCCAGTCATGTGGAGAGAGGAGACACAGCGAGAGGAACAAACCCAGAAAGATGGAAGATCCATATCAGCAGCTGTGTGTGTGTGTGTGTGTGTGTGTGTGTGTGTGTGTGTGTGTGTGTGTGTGTGTGTGTGTGTGTGTGTGTGTGTGTGTGTGTGTGTGTGTGTGCCTGGCAGCTCATCTGTGAGATGATGTATGGCAGTTATTCTGTAGCTCTGACTACTGTGTAAGCACTTTTAGCAGCCAACCGCAGTGAAACACACACACACACACACACACACACACACACACACTACAAATGGATTATTACTGCGCTATTGATAGAGGGTTGAAGCACAGTGCATCCTTGTGTGTGTGTGTGTGTGTGTGTGTGTGTGTGTGTGTGTGTGTGTGTGTGTGTGTGTGTGTGTGTGTGTGTGTGTGTGTGTGTGTGTGTATGTTATTTGCACTCTGATACCATTACAAATCAAAACCCTTTCTGTTGTGGAACAAAAAATAACAGAGCTTTACAATTCAGTGAGAAGTGATATTAGTAGAGCACAAAAGAGCATGAAGAACTATTACTAGAGGAACTACTCCATGGCAAGGAAGGAAGGAAGGAAGGAAAACAGAAAGAAAGAAAAGGAAGGAATGAAGAAAAGATAACAATAAAAGAAGAAAGGTAGGAAGGAAGGAAGGAAGGAAGGAAGGTAGGTAGAATGGAAGGAAGAATGGAAGGAAGAATGGAAGGAAGGAAGAAAGGAAGGAAGGAAGGAAAGGAAGAAGGAAAAAAAGAACAAAACATGGAAATAAAGGAAATGAAGAAATAAAAAAGGTAACAAGAAAATGAGAAGAAAAAAAGAAAGGAAAGAAGGAAGGAATGAAGGAAAGAAAAATGTAAGGAAGGAAAAAAGGAAGGAAAGAAAAGGATAGAAGAAAGCAAACCATGGAAATTAGGGAAAGAGAGGAAGGAATGAAAAGGCTAACAAGAAAAAGAGAAGGAAGAAAGGAAGGAAGGAATTAAGTAAAGAAAGAAAGAAAGAAAGAAAGAAAGAAAGAAAGAAAGAAAGAAAGAAAGAAAGAAAGAAAGAAAGAAAGAAAGAAAGAAAGAAGCAAAACATGTAAATAAAGAAAAGGAAAGATGTAATGAATGAGGAAAAAGCAAACAAAAAGGATAAGAAATAAAGAAGGAAAACATGGAAAGGAAAGGAAGAAAGAAAAGCAAACAAAAAAGGAGAAGAAGGAAGGGAGGAAGGAAGGAAGAAACCTACTGTCATAAACACACACACACACACACACACACACAGACAAATAAACTATCGGAAAGGCTTCAGGTGACGCATGATTCACATGTGGAATGTGTGGTGAAAATATCTCCTCACATCACTAATGTGTTTGGTCTTCAGAACAGAAGGAAGGGAGGGAGTAAGGAAGGAAGGAAGGAAGGAAGGAAGGAAGGAAGGAAGGAAGGAAGGAAGGAAGGAAGGAAGGAAGGAAGGAAGGAAAATTGAAAGGAGAAAGAAAGAAGGGAAAAGGGAAAAAAGGAAGAAATGAACTAAGAAAGCAGAACATGGAAAGAAAGGACGGAATGAAGTAAAACCAAACAAAAAAAGGTGAAAAAAGAAAAAAAGATAAAGAAGGAAGGAAAGATGGGAGCAAGGAAGGAAGGAACTAATAAAACTAAGCATGGAAAGAAAATAAAAAAGTAAAAGAAAAAGCAAACAAGACCAGACGAAAAATGAAGGAAGAAAAGAATAAAGAAATGAGAAGGAAGGAAGAAGAGAAGGAAAGAAGTAAGGTAGAAAGGAAACCATGGAACAAAAGGAAAGGAAGAAATAAAGAAAAGGAAAGCAGAAAATTAAAGCAAAGGAAAGGAAATTAAAGTGAAGGAAAGAAAAAAAGAAAAGGAAAAGAAAGAAAGAAAGAAAGAAAGAAAGAAAGAAAGAAAGAAAGAAAGAAAGAAAGAAAGAAAGAAAGAAAGAAAGAAAGAAAGAAAGAAAGAAAGAAAGAAAGAAAGAAAGAAAGAAAGAAAGAAAGGTGGAGTGATTTTTGAATGATCATGCTGAACAGACACATTCTCCATCCACAGCTCTGGATTACAGGCTGATTTCACCAGAAGTGACTGAACAAACCTCTCGCCACAACAAACACTTGACAAGAACAAAAAATCATGTCTGTGTGTGTGTGTGCGTGTGTGTGTGCGTGTGCGTGTGTGTGTGTGAAGATGGATAGCCAGATCAGCGGTGTCAGACTACACGAACCCTGCAGATCATTTGCTTCAACGTTTGAGCTCGTCTTCAATAAAGCAGCTCTGGATATCAGCCGCTGATGGGAAACGACTGCTTTTCATTTCCTTTACATGCTTAAAACAAGTAAACAAACTAATCACCAGGCTAAATAACAAAATACACTACACTTATGTGTGTGTGTGTGAACAGACGACGACTGCTCAGGAGCGCAGCGGAGCGTGCAGAAAGCAAACGGCTTCATTTAAGAGTGTGTGCCCGCAGGATCTGTGGCGAGTGTGTTGTGCTGTAACGTCAGGGGTCATACGTGACGCTCGGCTTCCAGACTGCCAGAAAAACACACTCATTAATCTACTGAACTCAACTCAAAACACAGCGTTATCGATTCCTGCTCCCTCCGGCGGCGTCTCACGAATTATTAAAATGCTTCTTCAACCGTCTGGATGAGGAAACAGGGCTGTTTTCAACACCTCCACCACAAAACACAAGGAAAATATATAGAGAAGAAAGCATGCAGGACAACGACAGTAACACTTTTTAACACCAGAAATTCGAGTGTGCATCTAGAAAGTTTCAGTTCATGTGGAGTCAAGCACAGTTTGATATCGGTATGAAAATAATCTGCACTAATATGTGCAAATCTATTGCAACTAATGTTGTAACTTATATATTGTAATAAGTTTACAGAATGAGTTAAAAGTATCTGACTATGCTTTAGAGCAGTGGTCCTCAATGCCAGAGCTGCGAATTAATTGGTACCGGGCTGCACAAGAAATCATTAATTATTTTTGTTTTATTTATTACCTGTCATGAGATCATATCATATCCCAGCGTTTGTTTTACTCCATCATATTTTACTATTTTTCACTGTATTTTTTACAGTACATTTAATCTTCCATAAAAACTCTACTTACTGGACAATATTCCATTAGTCTGAAATATACCACAGCCAAAAATAAATAGTCCCAGCAAGAAAACTGTACAATTTTGGTCAAATATGACTGTCTCAGACATGTTTCAATCCTGATTTTTTTACCCATAACTTTTTTTTTTATTATAATTGAACTTTCTGTTAGGTCAGGGGTCAGCAACCCGCGGCTCTAGAGCCGCATGCGGCTCTTTAGCGCTGCCCTTGTGGCTCCCTGGAGCTTTTTCAAAAATGTTCAAAAAGATGGGGAAGGTTAGTATATATTTTTGTTTTAATATGATTTCTATAGGAGGACAAACATTTTTAACATTTTCAAGTGCTGTAAAAGTGTGTAGAATTAATATTTAATTTCAACATTTCTGTCAACGAAGATTGGCGTCATAACCTGCGACACAGGTTTCTATCAGCAGGGCGGGATGCCAGGCAGGTGGCTGTTGTAAACAAACCGGGAGAAAATAAAGCATGGAAAACCGTTCACAGATGGTGACTTCACGAAGGAGTCATTCATCAACATATTAGAACACCTATTTGCAGACTTCAAAAACAAAACCAAGATAATAAAAAAATTAAAGATATACCTCTCTCCGTTAAGACAGTGAAGGAAAGGGCTATTAAAATGGCAGGTAACATCACCGATCAGCAAACCAAGGACATTAATTCAGTGCCAGCATACTCAATTGCCTGTGATGTGACCGATATTCAATGCGCTTTTATGCAGGTACTGTATGTGAACTCTGATGGGCCGCAAGAAGAAATAATCAAATTTATACCACTGAAAGACCAGAGGCTGTGCTGAAGTGTTTAAATGACAACAAAATAAACACCAACCACCTGATTTCAGTGGCTATTTAATCATGAAGGCTTGTTATGTATTTGTAGCCAACTTAGTCATTTTTATAGTAGGCTAATATAGCTACTATAGATACTGTACATACAGCATGTGTTTCCTTCATTATAAGGCTTATATAAGGCTTTACATTTTTTGCGGCTCCAGACATATTTTTTTTTTTGTCCAATATGGCTCTTTCAACATTTTGGGTTGCCTACCCCTGTGTTAGGTGGATCTCAGGCTTTCCATTAAGAATTTTCATTCATTCATTTATTTTTTCTTCGGTTTGTTTATCAGGGGTCGCAACAGCTGAATGAACCGCCAACTAATCCAACATATGTTTTAGCAGCGGAGGCTCTTCCAGCAGTAACCCAGTGCTAGGAAACACCCATACACTCTCACATTCCCACACTCATACACTATAGCCGATTTAGTTTATTCAATTCACCTATAGCAAACTCAATACAGAAATGCCAACTGACCCAGGCGGGACTCGAACCAGCGACCTTCTTACTGTGAGGTAGCAGTGCTAACCACTGAGCCTCCATTAATAACTTTTATATGCAATATCCCAAAATGTGCATACAAACAGAGCTACTGACTTTCAGTTCAACAGTTGATAAATCCAGTGAATCCCTGCTGCTCGTCCTTAAAGAAACAGCCCTCGGCAAGAGCGCTTAGCAGTCTTTGTATCTCTCCGCAGACCGATGCATGTTTTGATAGTAAAACTGAGAGGATAAAACTATGAGTTATGCAGGTGAATCAAACAAGTCTTTCCAAGAGGAAGGTTGTAAACTTTTCTGTTTGTGCTGAAACACAGCAAACCCAGATTTGGCACCTCTGGAATTGGATCCAGCAGCTCTTTTAGTGGATGCAACACCCTGTGTGGCTATAATAAAAACATGCCACACAGACTCATTGGAAATACGTGCTTCAGCCTACATTTTTTTGTGAAACTGCAAAAACGTACTAAAACAAACATTTGACTGAAGTTTCGAGGTAAAATGAACACTAGAGGGCAGTATGATGCTTATTGATATTTCAATTGAATACAGGATTTTTTTATGCAGTTTTTTGCACAATAACAAACAGATATCTCAAAACAACTTAACGGTGTCTATGAGCTGTATAAAAATAAGTTGTCCTAACCGTCTTCATATGAACTCTTTTGCTTGGTAGCTCACTTTTTACTTTGCACAGTTCGAGCATGGTGAAGGACATTTCAACAAAAAAGATCAAATCCATGCATATTTAAGGTAAAACTATGTGGTCGCAATGCATTTATTTTTACTTTTGCTTTAGAAAGCACTATTGGTTGGGTTTAGGGAAAGGTTTAAGTCAGTGGTTTGCTAGCTAGTCTGTATAACAAGCGTGTAAAAAAGGGTGTGTGTATCTAAAACGAACCACAAAACCTACCTCAAGCAATGCATTTTTGATTCGTAAAAATGTAGACAGCGCCCTCAAGTGGATTTGTCATCTGAAACTTGCAACGGCACATATCCAGAGTAAAGTATTTTACATTTTATAAGGCACCGGTTTTTCCTTTTTTTTTCTCGTTCAAACAAACAAACGAACAAACGCACGGAGGAACAAACTAATGCACGCACGAATAAATGCACAAACGCACAAAAGAACGAATGAACACAAATGCACGCATGATAGAATGCACAAACGAATGAACGTACGCTCGTACGAAAGGATTAACAAACGCACAAAAGCACGAACAAACGTACAAACGAATGCACGCAAGAATAAACGCATGAACGAACGAATGCACGAATGAACGTACAAACCCACAAATGCATGCACGTACAAACGCACGCACACACGAACGCACGCATGAACGCACACACGAACGCACAAACGAACAAATGCACTCACAAATTTATGCACGCATGAGCGTACGAACGAACAAAATCACGAACGAACAAACGCACGCACAAATGAATGCACAAAAGCACAAACGCACGAACAAATGCACGCACAAATGAATGCATGAACAAACGCACGCACAAACGAATGCACAAAAGCACGAACGAAAAAACAAATGCATGCACAAATGAACGCACAGACGAACGAACGAACGAACGAACATACGAACCCACGTACGAACGCCAGAATGAACGTACGAATGTAAGCACGCACACACAAATGCACAATCACATACATGAATGCACGGAAGCATGAATAAACTGTTGGGTGCAATGCTTACCGAAAGTATATATAAATTCATTCAGCAACAAACTTTTGGTCAAACGTTATGATTTTCAGGTCAAAATAGCACATTATCCAGGTAACTCAAGAAAACGTAATCAATATAAATGCACACTAATTCTTTTTTAGAATGTTATTTCGAACAAATAGTATTCAAATTGTGATGCAGCACGTTTCTCTGTTTGCTAGTGGACAGTGCAGATAGGGTTATGAAAGGGCAAGTGAGTGAAGACACTTCCTGTGAGGCAGCAGAAGTGATTCCCTTCAGCTTGTCATGATTCAAACATTCATCCTGTCACTCAACACTGTTTCTCCTCTCATTACTTCTCAAGCGTCTCCCTGTTGGTCTGGTTTGTGTTCAGGATGCATCTGTATTCTCTGGCCCCGCCGAACTCCTTCTTTATGCCGGAAACGCCACTGAATTATGCAGTGATGACAGGACGGATGGAGGCCGATGGATTGTCAGTCTCAGTGATTTTGTGGCTGGAGGACAGAGGGTCGCTGGGGGCCCATCCTGAGGCTGGAGGTCCCAGTGCTACTCATGTGTTGAAAAATTGCAGTTTTTTTTTTTTTTGGGTTGTTGTTGTTCTTGTTGTTTTGATCGGCACATTGCTGGCTAAATTCATGTGCAATTTGTAGACTTCTTGCCTTTTCAAATTACCATTCTAATTTGGAAATTAGTTTATGCCAGGGAAATAACTATTTGAAGCTTATTTTTTCTCTTGTTGTGCATTTAAAAAACAAACAAACATCTCATTAACTTTATTTTTACTGATTGATTAATTAGTTAATTTAGGTTTCCCAGTACTGAGTTGCAGCTGGAAGGGCATTCGCTGCCTAAAACATATGCTGGAATAGTTGGCGATTCATTCTGCGGTGGCAAGCCCTGATATACAAAGCGCCAGGCAATTTGCAAATAAATTACTTTCAGGGCCACATTATAGCAAGCAATCATTTATTAGTATTAATCGGGACAACCAGGACGAGGATCCCCGTGCAGTTTAATAACCGGGAGTGGTCAGGCAGGCAATGGTCAAAAATACTGTTATGATTACCCGCAGTGTTGCTCTTGCACAACACTCCCATTGGACAACACTCCCATTTAAATGCACTACAAATCCCATTATGCACTTCACACACACACCTGATTCAGTTCTCCTTTGATTACACACCCACAGCTGGGAGCTGCTCAAGGACTGATTACACAGACTATATATACAGCACACACACAGACTTGGCTGAGTCTTTTGTCATGGAAGGAAATGCTGACAACGGAGTTGTGGATCCAAATGCAGGATTTATTACACAGAGAATGGTCAGGCAGGCAGTGATCACAATTAGGGGCAAACGGTAACATACAGGCAAATCCAGAAGATTAGTCAATAGCAGGCAAGTGGTCTACCCGGACGTAAAGAACAAAAATAAAAGGACAAACAAAGTAAAGATTGGTATACGGCAAGACAAGGCAAGACAAAACACCTAATGTTCACTTGACAGCTAACGACTCAGCAATGTGTGTGTGATGTATATATATAATCTGTGTAATCAGTCCTTGAACAGCTCCCAGCTGTATGTGTGTAACCAAAGAAGACCTGGAACAGGTGTGTGTATGTAGTGCATGACAGGATTTGTAGTACATATGGTGACAGAATGATTAGATTGCTAGTGATCATGACAAGTACAAACTGGAGCGTGAAGGTAATCCAAACAATGTGATCAAAATAATAGACAGATGGTAGGGACAAGTGGGGAAACAGCATAAAAAACAAAACAAACAAGAACACAGGAAGGCAAGACAAGAAAAACGCTTGGTAATGCTAACAGTGAACAAGACTCAGCAAAGTGTGTGTGAAAGTGTGCTGTATATACTGTATAGTCCAGGTAATGAATGAATATCAGTTTCAGCAGTGTGTCAGTGTCTGGATTAAGGCACTAACTTCTGGGATTTGTAGTTCGGTTCAGTGGCAGAATTGTAGTTGATCCTTACAATTAGCAATCTGACGGATTATAACGAGCAATATAAAATTAATAAATAAAAAATACAAATAATTAAAAATAATAAAAATAAAAAATAAAATAAAATAAAAAAATTCCAGTTATGACTTGCAGCTGGAAGGGCATCAACTGCATAAGGAAATAGGCCCAAAAGAAAATGAATGAATGAAAATAAAATAAAATCTGACAAAATAAAACTAAATATCTAAGAAAGAAAGAAATAAAGTAAAAAAAAAAAAAACTAACAAAAAACAAACAAAGCAAACAAATAAATAAATGAAGAAATATGGTGATAAAAATGTAAATACTCTAATCCAAAAAAATAAAGCAAATACCAAAAATGAATGAATGAATGAATGAATGAATGAATGAATGAATGAATGAATGAATGAATAGCTGCCTTGCTTATGATAAGAATATATATTTTAATTGAGCAACAAACAGCTGTCTTGCCTTTTCAAATTAGCATTTTAATTTGGAAACCGGTTTATGCTTAGAGCAAGAACATTGCTTACTAATAGGTGAAAAAAAAATGTTTGATTGAATTAAGTTTATTTAGTCTCTTGTTCTGTATTTTAAGCATGAATATCATTCCTCCTAACAAAAACATATAATACTAAAAAACAAAAAAAACAGACTTATTACCATATGTATGTTGGCCAGTTTCCTTGTCAAGTAAACAAATCTTATAATGCTCTTTGGATAATTTCCCCTGAAACTCAAGCTAATTAAAAACGCCAATAAAACTCAACTAAAAACCTTAAGCAATTTATTTATTTAAATCAGTTAATACTGGATCAAATAAAAGTTTTAATTTAAAAACAACAAAGCCAAAATAGAATTGAGATAAGAAAATAAAATGTGTTGCTTCAAATATGTGCACCACGCACAGAAAACATGGACATAAGAGACACAAACTTCAGCAAAGTATAATCAGAGACAGACAAAACAACTTCAGCACTATGGACAGAGACACAAACACGCGCACACACGCACACACACACACACACACACACACACACACACACACACACTTCAGCAAAAGTACCACACACTTCAGCAAAAGTACCACACACTTCAGCACCATGGACAGGTAAACGCACTTCAGCAAAATCATCCCATGACCCTCACATATTCAGCACCACGGACAGAGACACACACACTTCAGCAAAATCATCCCATGACCCTCACATATTCAGCACCGCGGACAGAGACACACAAGCTTCCATCACCAGATGCCCCCCAAAAAATTGATCACCATGCACAGGCATACAAACCAGTAAGAGTTTATAGTTTTGCATCAAGTGCATGCATTAGGACCCTTTGCTGGACCTTGATATGCACCTCTCAAAAAATGCAATTACACATTGCAACAATGCAGAGAGTAACCTGTGATTAGTTGGCTAGGTAGTGGTGATGAGTGTGGGTGGGGCTAAAAGCTGTGGGGGTGGAGCGAGGCCAGTAGCATGAGTGTTTAACAAATTTCAAGTCAGAGGGAAAGCTAAAGACAGATACTTTTGTGTTGATATTAAACTGTGTCTACACGATTTTATTTGTTCCTGTGTAGTTTCAGCATACACCAGAAAACAATGGTCATTTTTTAAGTGCTTTCTGAGCTTTTTATAATATATATAATAGAATATAATAAAATAAAATAAAATAAAATAAAATATAATATAATATAATATAATATAATATAATATCATATAATATAATATAATATAATATAATATAATATAATATTGTATAATATAATATAATATAGTATAATATAATATAATACAATATAATATATTACAATATAATATAATATAATATAAAATAATATAATATAATATAATATAATATAATATAATATAATATAATATAATATAATATAATATAATATAATATAATATAATATGTCATTTCCCTGGTCCTCATCAACTAAAAATTAAAAAAATATTTAAACTAACTTTAATTTAAATATTTAAATTAAAAATATTATTAACTAGATATAAAATCAATGAATGAAGACATTTTCCTGGTTCTCACTAATTAAAAGTGCTTATAAATCGGCCAAAACATGTTATTAGTATCTAATGATACTTCGGGTTGTGTTCAGGGCTACGGGTATGCCATTTGAAAGTATTAACCTGATATAAAACCAATGTCTATGTAATATCCTCACTAAAATAGTCAAATAAAGATGTATGTGTGTCTGTGTTTGCGTATGTGTGTGTGTTTACAGGTTTAGCTATACCTGTATTTAGTTATACTTGCTATATAGCGCTTAAATGTCCTCACTTATACAGTGAGATATCAAAAATACCAACTAGTGAAGACATTTTCCTGGTCTTCGCTAATTAAAAGTGCTTATAAATCAGCCAGAACATGTTATTAGTATCTTATGATAGTTCGGGTTGTGTTCAGGGCTACGGGTATGCCATTTGAAAGTATCATTAGCCTAATATAAAATCAATGGAAGTCTATGTAATATCCTCACTAAAATAGTGAAACAAACATCTATGTGTGTCTGTGTTTGCGTATATATGTGTGTTTACAGGTTTAGTTATACTTGTGTATAGTTAAACTTGTTATATAGGGCCCAAATGTCCTCACTTATACAGAAAGATACCAAAAAGACCAACTAGTGAAGACATTTTCTTGGTCCTCGCTAATTAAAAGTGCTTATAAATCGGCCCAAAAATGTTATTAGTATCTAATGATACTTCGGGTTGTGTTCAGGGCTACGGGTATGCCATTTAAAAGTATCATTAATCTTATATAAAACCAATGAAAGTCTATGTAATCTCCTTACTGAAATAGTGAAACAAACATGTATGTGTGTCTATGTTAGCGTGTGTAGGTGTTTGCTTAGCTCTTACCTTGACGTGATTGTACTCGCTCTTGCTGGCGTCAGTGGTGGCTGGTTTATTTTCAGCGCGTGGCTTTAAGACCTGCCTTAGCGGGCTGGAAACAGGCAGACCTGTTACACTGATACCATCTGCAAAACACACAACAATATACATCAGACATACGGCGCACGTGAACACACAGGCTTGAGAAACAGCTAGAGAGGGTAGAAGATGATCGGTATCTTCTATGACTTATGCTATTATTACACAGCCATAATTCGTCACATTCGGAGGAAGCCAACATCGCTCAAGCGCTTCCCTTCTCCCTTCCACCTTTCTATCTCCCAGCGCATCTGTTTGTCCGCCGTTTAGCGCTCCAAATAAAATTAAAATCCATAACGTGACAGTGTGAAATATGATGATGTGGAAAAAGCCGGTAATAAATAAGGCGATGGAGTGTGCAGTGGCTCTCAGGTGGATTTATTTGATCTCTCCGCCGCATCGGCTTAGAGACGCACACACAAACTCAGTCCGGCAAAAAGAAAACATTCAAGGTTATTTTTAGAAACCGGGATATAAAGATGACGAATGATACTTTCATCAGGTAAACGGTGCCGGTCGCAGGAACATAAAACAGTCTGCAGGAGCATAAAAACATGAAATTAAGAACC
This sequence comes from Danio rerio, assembly GCF_049306965.1. Taxonomy (NCBI): domain Eukaryota; kingdom Metazoa; phylum Chordata; class Actinopteri; order Cypriniformes; family Danionidae; genus Danio; species Danio rerio. The sequence goes on along the minus strand of NC_133194.1, from coordinate 4,669,349 downwards.
ACAAATCTTCAAACAGACAACACAATGGGTGATCTATTAAATATTTATGATTTTTTTGGGCTATGATTTTGGTGGTTCTATAAAATTAGGCTACATTGTGTGATTTCCGGATTGATAAGACGCGTGATGCGTTTTATAAAAGATATGCTGTTAAATGTATGCATGCATAAATTAATTGATTGCATATAAAATTATTATATAATACACTACCTCATTACCTGACATTTATTAATATATTGGCTGTTTATGATCTTATTCTGCATAATCCTAATTCTGCCTAATACCCAACTACTACCTTAATAACTATTAAAACGAAAGAAACGAGGAGTTTGAGACTAAAGTCATTTAATGGTTTATTAATAGCAAGAATTGTCCCTTAAAATAAAGTTTGACAAAATAAATTGTTATCATTTACTCTTGTTTAACTTTTGTAAAGTTTCTTTTACTCTTTTCACAAACACAAAAGAAGATATTTTAAAGAATGTTGAAAACCTGTAACCATTGACTTCTATAGTATGTGTTTTTCACATTATGGATGTTAAAAAAAACAACAACAAAAAAACAAATACCTTTAATCAGTATATATTATAATCAATATATATTATAAATGTATTTATTATATTTAAAAAGTAAAAAAACAAACTAACGAGAAAAAAAAGATCAATCAAACTTAGTAACTAAAGAACAAATGAACCAACCAACCAACCAACCAACCAACCAACCAACCAACCAACTAACTAACTAACTAACTAACTAACTAACTAACTAACTAACTAACTAACTAACTAACTAACTAACTAACTATATAAAAAAATAATTAATAAACGAAATAACTAATAATCTAACCAACAAACTAAGTAACTAACTAATGAATGAACAAACGAATGAACAAGCTAACAAACAAATAAATGAATGAACAAATGAACAAACTCTAACGAACAAACAAAGTAATAAACAAACTTACTAACAAAGAAACTAACAAACAAATGAATGAATGAACGAACAAACAAAATTAACTAATGAACAAACGAATTAGGAACAAACTAACTGACTAACAAACAAACTAACAAACAAATGACTGCCAAACAAAATAACAAACAAACAAATTAAGAAACAAACTAAGTGACTAACAAGTGAACTAACAAATAAATGAATCAATGAACAAACAAACTAACTAACTAACAAACTAATTAATTAAGGAACAAACATACTGACTAACAAACTAACTAACAAACGAATGAACGAACAAACAAGCAAACAAATTAACTAACAAACAAATTAATTAAGGAAAGAACAAACTGACAAACAAACAAACTAACAAACGAATAAATGAACAAACAAACTAATTAACTAACAAAAATGAATTAAGGAACAAACAAACTGACTAACGAACAAACTAACTAATGAACAAACTGACTAACAAACGAATGTACGATCAAACTATCAAACTAATTAATTAACAAACAAACAAACGAATTAAGGAACAAACTAACTGACTAACGAACACACTAACAAAAAATGAACAAACAAACTAACTAATGAGCAAACGAATTTAGGAACAAACTAACCGACTAACGAACAAACTATCAAACGAATTAATGAATAAACAAACAAACTAACGAACGAACACAGGAATTAAGGAATAAACTAACAAACTAATTAATGAACAAACAAACAAATCAATAAAGAAACGAATTGAGACTAACAATGAACGAATAAGCAAACAATCTAACGAACAAATGATTTGACTAACAAACTAAATGACTAACTAGCTAATGAACGAACAAACAAATAAACGAATGAACAAACAAACTGACAAACAAACTATTGACTTAATAAAGCAACGAACGAATGAATGAATGAACAAACATGCCAACTAGTGAACGGACAAACCTATGAACAAACTAAAAGACTGATGAACTAACTAGCTAACAAACGAATGAACAAATAAACAAACAAAAAAAACTAAATAACGAATGAAAGAACAAACAAATGAATGAATGAACAAACTAGCTAACTAACAAATGTACAAACCAACCAACGAATGAACAAATGAAAAACAAACAACCAACGAGTGAACATACAAACGCACACACATGCAAAAACAAAAGGCAACTATAGTGAAACAGTGATGTTGCAGTGTCTATCATGCAAATCCACAGTTGTAGCAGAAGGTGTTTCTGTAGTGCTTGACATTTCTGGGTTTGACCTGCTTTGCCTCCGTCTGAGGGGGAATAATGAGGGTAAATTGTTGTGTTAGTCCTGCACAGATGGCTCTCTGTATCTCACACAGACACATCGCATGCATTCTGACATTCAACAGCGGAGGAAGAGCGGAAGAAGAGCAGCTCAAAGTGTCTGGATGAATAATAATAACCTTTATTTAACCAGGTAAGTCAATTGAGGACCAACTCTCATTTACAATGAGGACCTGAGGAGGCATAAACAGTTCAGCATTACAGAAGGTGTATTATTATTATTGTTGTTGTTTTATTTTGTTGTTAATAAACAATAAAAATAATAATAAAAAATAATAATGATAACAAATAAATAATAATAATAATTTTTTTAAATTATATTATTTTTATTAAAACTTTTATTAATAAAAAAAATATTATTATATAATTAACATTTAGACTTTTATTAAAAATAAATAATTTTTGCAAATTTAGTGTCAATTTCCTTTTAAATTAATCAATAAATAAATAAAAACATAAATTAAAAAAATAAATAAGCAATAATAATGAAAATAGTACACATTTAAATTAATTAAGAACTATTATTTTGAAATAAATATTTTATTTTGTTGATCAGACTCATAAACATCCATAATTCTAATGAATAATACTGTTTATTGATATGAACTGATAATAATATTAATATTTCTCTCCTTCTAGCTAATGTGACTCTATTTGCTGTGTGTCCTGATGTCCGGCATCTCAGTCTAGTAAAGTCAGCAGGAGACATTACAGCATCTCCAGTCAGACGCTCTTGAAGGGAAGTGATGTCATTTCAGTGGCTCTGGGTAATGAGGAGAAAAAGTGAACGTCCTCTCCTTCCCCTCCAGAGACCGCAGAGACTGAGCGATTCTCTGGACAAATCGAAAATCACAAGCTCTTCAACAGGCCTGTGTTTCTTTGCAGTTTAGAGCAGTTCATGCTTCCTCTTAGACAGGTTGTTGTCATTGTCATTATTATTATTATTATTATTATTATTATTATTATTATTATTACTATTATTATTATTATTATTATTAGTGTTGTTATTAGTGTTGTTATTATAATTACTAGTACTATTATTATTGTTGTATTCATTTATATTTAAGAAGGGAATTGACACGAAATGTGCAAAACTAAATCTTTATTAATTAATTTATTTATTTATTCATATGTATTTATTCAAAACTATTTATTTCAAAATAATAAATGTTTTGAAAGTTTAATATTATTATTAGTGTTATTATTATAATTATTAGCATTATTATTGTTGTATTCATTTGTATTTAAAAGGAAATTGACACGAAAGGTGCAAAACTAAATCTTTATTTATTTATTTATTTTTATAGATTTATTTAAAACTTTATTTTAAAATAATAAATGTTTTACATTTTTTTATTATTTTTAAATGTTAATTAATATTACCATCATTATTATTATTACCATTACTGTTATTGTTGGTTTAATTAATAAATAAATTAAAAAATTAAAAGAAAATTTACAAGAAAGATGGAACACAAAACATATATATGTTTTTATTTATTTGTTTATTTGTTTATTTTAAAATAATAAATGTCTACATTTTAAAATGTTAGCTACGGTTCATTATCATCATTATTATTGTTATAATTATTAAAATTATTATCATTAATACTACATGTATTTAAATTTATTGTGTTTAATTTAAAATGAAATAGACAAAGATTTTTTTTTTAAATAATAATTGTCTATTTTTATATGCTTACTTTATTTCAATTATTACTACTACTACTACTACTACTACCACTACTACTACTACTACTACTATTATTATTATTATTACTACAATTGTTGCTGTTGTTATAATTAATATAGTTATAATTGTTGTTGTTACTATTAATATTATTATTATTAATCATAATATTATTATTTTAATTATGTTTTAATGTATTGTGTTTAATTTAAAAGTAAATTGACACTTAATGTGCAAAAACAAAAACTAATTTTCAAATGTCTATATTTTAAAAAGATTATTACTGTTTGTAGTTTCTATTAGTAGTACTAGTAGTAGTAGTATCATTAATAGTCAAGAGTATACCCGTATGATGTCACATGGACCCAGACAGCACTCTTTAAAGGGTCACGAAACACCAAAACACATTTTTTGAGCTATTGACAGTCGTATATGTGTCCCACACTGCTAAAAACACTATTAGGACACCTATATTTCACTAAAAAGTGTAAATTGGTTGTTTTTGCGTTATTTCAAGCAAATTCGTACTTCCTGTTTGAAACGAATTTTTGAAGCTGCGTCACGGTCATGACATAATAGCGTGTATTCCAGCGTGCAGACTGGGCGTCTGTGCCAGAGTGTGCCTTATTACGTCTTACAGTGTGATGCATTAATGCATGAGTAAGCCTTGGTTCAAACCAATCAGCGCGCTCTATTGTGCAACTTCATTAATATTCATTAGTGTCACCGTCTTTACACCACAGAGACGCCACGTAGTGTTGGCAAAACAAGCGTGAAGTGTTGCTTTTAAATTTTGCTGCAGTTAAGTTTCGTTTTCATTTTCTCTCTGTGAGAGCTCAGACTCACGTGTGGATTAACAGTGTACGCGACGCGCGACAACAATAACTTACGTGTCTAAGGGGGATTATTGTTTACCTGAGAGCTGTTCTCATCTGCAAACGCTGAGATCCGGATTCCGGATGTAGTCTTCTCTTCAGACGCGGCTCTAGTTGCTGGTGATTGTCCTGTCTCTACAGATTTGGTAAGTGAGCGACCAGTGCTCTTTGTTTATTCAGTTTGTTCGTTTCGAATTAAGTTAACTATTGCACTGAGGGCAAACATGTTAGCACCGCATTTTGTGACCGGAATAACACACGCGGCTTTCTGACGTTACCTGCCGTGTGCGTCTAAGTTTCCGGGAAATGCGGAGTTTTTTTTCTGTCATTCGCCATGCGGTATCAAACATTGCATGAAAAATACACGCTTAGAGCAGATCCTCGAATCAAATATCGCGTTTGTCGCGAGGGGCATGAATGAATTCCCTGAATGAAAGAGCCAAACTGCAGTTAAAGTCCACCATTTAATAATTTGGCAAATAATTCGACTACAGATGTCCGTGTAGGTAAAACACCATCTCTTTCTCCTGTGTGTGTATTTTGACTGAAACTCGCGCGTGCCCAAATAGACACTCCCACACCATCCCACTTTAGTTCCTCCGACACTCCCCCCTAAACAGAGCTGGACACCCCCACTTTTCTGACTTTTTCCAAAGTGGAGGTGTGAAAACACCCTGCTGAAACGAGGGGGTTTCATGGCCCTTTAACAACTGATGCTTAATTCTGAACAGAGCAAAAGCAGATAAAGGCGGAGCTAAGAGATGAGCAGAAGACCTGTGGTGGGCGGAGCTTGGATAGTGAAACATCGAAAAGAAAAATCAATAATCTAATCTAACACCAAACCAAATCAAAACCAATACAATCTACAGTCTGACTTTTGCTTCAGCAATATTAAGGCCTTTTCAAAACAATATCAGCTCAATATCAGCCGTAATGAACCCCTGGTCAGCCTCTGTCCAGCAGACGTCATTTAATTCCCTGTTTAAGTGCTGCTCAGCAGGCTGTCACACTCTACACAGACTCACACACAGTCCCCGATGAGGTCAGCGAGTGCTGCGTGACATCATCAGCTGGTCTGACGTCCTGCATGAAGGGTGAATATTTAGCTCCAGCAGGGGGGCTCTCAGCCGTCCGGACCCCAATCCTCCCTCATTATCTGACATTTTAACATTCAGCCTCTAATGTGTTTAGTCTGACTGTCTGGAGCAGCAGATTTATAGAGGACGTCTGAATGAGCCAAACGTACAGACAAAACACACTGAACTCAGCGGCCTCTGGAGAGACAGACAGAGCACACATCATAATGATGACATCACTGACTTACGCTGACAGGGGGGACTGAGAAAGAGAGAGAGAGAGAGAGGAGCAAAGAACAAAGGCAAAATGAGTGAGCTCCTGCTGATCGTCTATATCAGGTTGACATCTCTTTACTCATTCATTCTTGAATCGGTGGGTTATTGCATGGCTGGTTAGGGAGTAAACAACAAATTAATACACTGAATCTCTGAGAAAAACATTACCTCGGAATTAAAAGTTGTACTCATGTGAATTGTTAAAGATATACGCATGTGTTATTTATATATATTATGTGTTATGCAAGTCATTTGTTGACCGATTTATTAATTCATTCATTACATAATAATATTTAAATAAAATAACTATAATAAAAAATAAATATTTCTTTGCTTTCAAATTATTAAACTATAATAATAACTATTATTACTATACAAAATATATTATTATTACTATTATTAATATTACTATTATTATTATTATTATTATTATTTAATAATAATATTGTTGATGATGATGATGATGATGATGATGATGATGATGATGATATTAATGTTTTACAAAAATGTACTAAACTTATTCCATATTTGTTATGGTTTGTAAGCCAAAAAACTACAGTATAATTTAAGACAGTACAATTACAGTATTAACATTTAATAATATTAAAATTTACATTTCTAAGCTTTTGGTTTTTTTTAAAGATAACTCATAACTTAAAGATAAAAAATGTATA
>NC_133194.1:4645000-4657500 GCF_049306965.1 Danio rerio | reverse complement strand
AACATTCAAATCCCAGATCAAAAGCTCTGACTTCTTATGTGTTTTGATCAACGTTGACATTTGCACAGAGAAAATAGTTCCTCATAAGTTATGCTCCATATCATAATATTAACTCAAATATAACAGCACACAAACCTGTATAAAACAAACAAAAAAACAGAGGACTTTAAAAAATGTAAATAAAAAAACTGTAAAAAAAACAAAAAAAAAAAAAACAAAGCAAATCAGTTTTTGTACACAAGTCTGCAAAAACCATAATAACATAAAATTTCAAAACAGACCTTAAAACTAAAGAAAAATAACATTAACATGTCAATACTACAACAATATTGAAACATTACTTAAATAATACTTTGAAACCAAACCAAAACAAAACATGCAGTGAGCAAAGATTACTTAATAGCTAACCTAAAGTGTATAAACTAACCGGCAAATGGAGATAAAGCTGAAAAAACTCCTATTCAATTGAATTCAACAATGGTGTTTTATGTATTTAATAGCATAATTCATCAAAGTTTGATCCTGGTGTGTAACAAGAATCTTACACACTCTCTCTCTCTCTCTCTCTATATATATATGTGTGTGCATGTGTGTGTATGTAAATACACAAGAAACCCCTGTTCACAGCTCTATTCAGATGTTAAAAGCGCTCAAACCTCAGCGAGGATGAATAATAGACAGAGGCCAAATAACCAAGTCAAATGAGTGCAGAAACAGGTTTAAATGAGCATCTGCCCTGCGGACACACCATCCTTACACACGGCAGCTCTGATGTTCATTTCCACATGAAAGACTGAAGAATGAATAAAGAAGACGCAGCATCACAATGGAAAAACCCTTCAGAATCAAGCCACTGACTCTTATTAACACCTGCCACCTGTTCGTCTGAAGCCTGGCCAGTGATTGGACCGCTGAGCGATAATAAAAGCAGATGTGTGTTTTCGCATAAACAGGTCGCACTGAAAACCTTTGCATTTTTGTGAAGTTTCACAATTTTCAATGGGGATTTTAAAACATTCCTAATGTCAAGAAGAACACTAATCCACAAATAGATGGACTCCACCCACTTTCTACCTAAACCAATCAGATACTGGTTAGTGTTCATCATTACGGATTTGTACTGTAGCATTTTAACAGTTTTTTACCGTTGAAATCACGGCCATAACACGGCCATAACAAATAAACAGGACGCAATTCACATGCATTTGTCAGGGAAAGCTGCAGCAAATCCGTAACCTGGTTAACGGTATGTTTCCTTAATATATACGGCGAATAACCGTAAATTTACTTTCCTAGAATTCCCTGCATGGCACATCACTTTTTATGCATTTGGTTGACATTGATATGGATCTTTTGAGTTGTTTCCCCATCAGTTATGTACATTAGAGATTTATGTTACATCTAATGTTGATAAACAATGTTTATTTCATGACTTTAATTTTATGCGTGTTACCATACTGGTGTTTAGTAGCTATGTGAATGACACTGAGCACCTTCTATATGCTGATACTCTTTTCTGCTTGTGGGAAAAGTTAATTGTGGTGAGGATTGGCTCATTATGTAACTTCCTCATCACCACCTGCATGTGGGTGTGCTAACGTGTCTAACTGTGTTACAAAAGATGTGTAGATGTTGATCATTCAAAATACAGACATATTACATCTATAAATGAATTAAAATACGGTAATTTACTGTAAAAATGAAAAATTACTTTTACGGTTTGTATCGTGTTTTTAACGGTAAAGTACTGGCAACCACAGCTGCCGTTTTTTTACCGTGAATTTTACGGATTTATTTTTTACAGTGTGTGTTTGTAGAATAAAAAAAAAAAAACGTGAGTGTGTTTTTTATTTGCAAGTCTAATTTTACTTACTTGAACATAATTAACGTTAATGGAACACTAAAATTTATTTGTAGATCTTACTGTATTTATTTTGTAAATATGCTTGGTTTTCGTCAATCGCTTTACATTTATTTGTGCATCACAATATATTTATTTGGAACAGTTCTTTCTCCATAGTTTTCAGATTGCATTTTCAGAACTCCACAACAAGGTTATAATAGTTTTGGATTTTTCTTTAATTTTAGTTTTTATTTCGTTTTGACTTTTTGTTTTCAAATTCAGTTAGTTTTAATTAGTTTTAAGAGGCAGATTTACTAGTTTTCATTAGTTTCTATAGTTTGAAATTATTTAGTTTTAATTTAGTTTTCTAAATGAGGATATTTGTTAGATGCAAAATTCAATTCAATTAAATTCAGCTTTATTTGTAAAGCGCTTTTACAATGTAGATTGTGTCAAAGCAGCTTCACATAAATGGTCATAGTAACTGGATCAGGGTAGTTCAGTTTTTAGTGTTTAAGTTCAGTTCAGTTTAGCTCAGTTCAGTGTGGTTTGAAGTCATTATTGAGAGTCCAAACACTGAAGAGCAAATTCATCGATGAGTAGCTTTTCAGATCCTGAACCATGTAAGCTAGTGGCGACAGCAGAGAGGGAAAAAAAAAACTTCACCAATAGGAGAGTGAAGAAAAAAAACCTTGAGAGAATTAGACTCAGTTCGGCACGACCATTTTAATTTCTCCGCTGATTCAAAATCAACAGAATAAATATTGTATGATAAATCTCAGCCATACATTTATTGAAACCTGTATTTAGAGGACACATGAACACCATCATCTACCACTACCATCATCCTCAAATTCAAATACAACAGCCCACTTCTGAGGTTAAATACACAGTATTAGTTCAGATATTTAATGAGGATGTAAGGACTCAACGTACTAAAATTATGTAGTCAGCAATTGTAATTCCAGTCAGTTAAAACATCACCATAATCTGAAAAATCTCTTACAGTAAAGTTTTGCAACCCAACTGAAGCATGATTCACTTATTTAAATTCCATTACGATTGTCTGTTATGAAATAAACGTACATTTCACCAGATCCTTTTATTTAACCCCTTAGTTTACCCGCGCTGCAGTTGTTTTAAGTTCAGTTCAGTCACAGCAGGCTGTCATTTACTGCTTGTGTTTGGTTCACTGATTCACGCATGCACAGTATTATTGATTCGCCGCTTCTCAAATTAGATCTTTGAGTGTTTTAGTCTAAGATAATGTGCAGATTCTGATGACTTGGAAACGTCCACTGCTATGATTGGATAGCAGCTCTGCATACTAAACTAGTATTTGACTCCCCCTTCAGTTCAGGTGAGGAACTAACAGCATCTGTGACTCAATCTGACAATGTCCGGCATGAATAAGTGGGTGGAATTACGGAATCAAGCTCTGATCTTCTTCAGTGGACGCTGTGTTAAACCTACCTATGATGTCATAGATGGGTTTAACACATTTTCTGAGCCTGATGTCCAAAAAGAGCTGATATTTTACTAACAATGATGTTTTCTTCAGTGAAACTTGCAAGATATTCTTTTAGTACGATGACCTCTCAAATATCAAAAGCTGAAGGTAAAGTTGAGATGGCAGTTCATGACCCCTTAAGCATTTATGCTAACTCAAACAACCATCAACAAGTATAGCTTCTCATTTCAAAGCCTTTGCTGTTAATAGACTGCAAAAAATAAGTAATTACGGCAACATTTGCGCTGACAAGTGCACGAAACATTCAGATATTAAACTGGACGAGGCCCGTGTTGACGTATCACCAGTTTTAGCATTTTAATTCACGGTATCTGCTCTTCCCAGAGTGGTTATCTATTCCAGACGTCTCTCGAGAGCCATGATCCTCTCTTCAGAACAACGCGGACGGAAATAAACAGCCCAGACAGAAGTTAAACCCTGTTCCACAACAACACGCTGGCAGGCCTGCGAGCGTCATCCTGGAGGGCTTCTTCTGGCAGTGGGCCTGAACGGATCAGGACATCCATCCGCCTGCCAATGCTACAATCTGCTTTTAGAGCCTGGGGATTGACTTTAACCGCGCAGGCCTTTAAAAAAGGCAATCTTCACAATTAGCATGCGGCTAATGAGGATACAGAATTAATGGAACCAAATTACTATGGCTCCTTCTTTTATGAGATGTAAAAATAAATCTCTGGTGTCGTCGGAATCTGTCTGTGAAGTTTCAGCATTAAAAAACATTAGATCATTTATTTTATTGTATTATTTTAATTATTATCTTATTATATTGATCTTATTCTAAAATAATTCTTTATTGCCCCTATTTAGGTGTAAGCAAAAATATGGCATCTTTGTGTGTTTACCTTTAAATGCAAATGAGCTGCTGCATCATAAAGGGGGCGGAGCCTTTAAATTACATTCTGTTATTTCAGAAACAACAAAGACATAAGTTATTTTTATGTCTTTAAAGTTAAATAAAGTAATTTTTACTGTTTTTTGGGACTCACAAAAGTGTTCTTGAAGCTTCATATGATTACAGTTGAATCACTAAAGACACATGAAACATTTTAACAAAGTTTTTGATTCTTTTTCTGGACTTTATTCTTCTCAAGACCGCTGGTGTCTATGGAGAGCCAAAGAGCTCTCAGATTTCATTTAAAACAGCTTAATTTGTGTTCTGAGGATGATCGAGAGTCTCAGTGGAATGAAATGACATGAGATTTAAGAGCCCCTATTATACATTAAAAGGGTCATATTTTGGTTTTAAGAGTTTTCAACAACAGGCTGATATGCATGCAAGGACAAAAAAAACTTTCACTGTCTTATAATTTGCATTTATTTTTACCTAATTATCCCAGCAAATGTTCCCAAAACCCTCCTTAGCGCAAAGCTAATCTGCACTGATTGGACTGATGACAGCACTCAGTGCAGGACAGAGTGAAATGGCCAGCACGGCTTATCAACAACATGGAAGTAGTCAGAGTGCAGAGTGTATGTGTGAGCATACCTGCCAACACTCTTGTTTTTGCCGGGAGTATCTCGTATTTCAGACCCATCTCCAACCACCGTCACATTTTGTTATTTATCCCGAAAAATTCCCGTAATTTCAATCTCCACTAAAAGATTCCTGTTGAGCTCTGAAAAAGTATCATACATCCACAGTCCTTTCTGATCCTTCCTTTAACAAACGGCTGATGAATCCCCTGTTGTAAGCGTGTAGATTGCAAAAGCACTCGTCAGAAAAATGACGGGAACAGCACAAGGCTGGGGCTATAATGCTGAGGTACTTTTGCAAAAATAAACCTCAACCTATGACTCCTTACAGTTTCATCTTTGGGTAGAGAAAATAACATTAACTTTCCCCTCGCACTTCCAATATTATCCAGCTGAGCACAGCGTCTTCATGACTTGATTCAACCGGGATCTGCCACAGTGTTAGTGGGAGCGCAACAATTGTGCGGGGTTTAAGTTTTGTTTCTACGTCAAGCCGAAGCAGCAAAAGACTCATATCAAGACGATTCATTTGAAGCACTATCAGTCAACTCTTTTATGTATGAATCAATAGTTTTAAAGGTTCAGGACACACTGGAGAACTTTTTTTTATATATTAACAGATGTGTGTGTGTTGAGCGTCAGTTAAGACAATGTTAGCACCTGTCAGCTTTAATTGTGGGGAAAACTGGATAATTTTGAGCTTTTGTCAGCTAGTTTCAGCTTCCGGGTTTAAAAAGATTTTTGGGGCGGGATCAAAATCGGCGACGTAGCGCAGTACTGCAAGTGCAAAGATGACGCGGCAGTTTCTCATTATTATTCATAGAGGAGTTTTCTTATCCTATGAGAAGAGCCGGCTGCTTAATTATTTATGAGACCTGCCAGACCAGCCAGAGTCAAGCCCGAGCTGAGACACGGACCCAAGCACACAGTTTTTAGCCGTTCATGAAGGCTCATATGCGTTTGTTTCCATGATCCACGGGGTTTGTTGCATGTTTTCCCCCGCGATCTTGCCAAGGCCGATCATACAGCAAAGCTGTGTGTGTGCTGCTAGCATTTTTGTCGGGAGAGTAGCACGAGAATTAGAGAATGGCGGACGATGACTTTTATCAGGAGTTCGTTCACATTCAGACACATTACTGTGCTGCTGTGTTTGCCTAAATCCTCCAGATTACCAGCAGGGCTAATGGTTAAAATAGACAGGTCAGGAGACCTGCTGCACTGAGTGTGCTGGATACGGGGATTGAGGGAGAAGTCCTCATTTTTGGGTTTACATGAACACACTTATCTTTATAATAATATAAATTGCGGTTATGTGTATATGAAATTACGAATAACAAATGTAGCAGGGCACTAAAGCTCTGTTCATTTCTTTGCATTTTAACTTTGTAAACTATAAACTCATGCGTCTCCTCACGGTTCGTCTCATTTTGTGAGCTAACTGACTACAACAGTTGTTTGCTCACGTTCTCCCCTGCTGGCCACGCCCACTCCTGCCCGATGCTCGCGGAGCTCCACGCCCATTAATCATGCATCTTTTGAAAAAATTCTGAAGTAGACTTTAACCGAAAGTGGGGGGTGTCATGGCCCTTTAAACACAGTGCACTTTTAGAGTTAAGCCTTAGCTGGATATTTCACTTCACTTAGAGCTGTGTTACACACTACATGGAAGCTCATTTTCAAAAACCCATAACAAGGGCTCCTTAAGTAATAAATAACACACTTTTTGGGTGAACTAACTGTTTAATTCAACTCATCAACTAGCATGAGTTACCACGCTTTAATCTGTCCTCTTACAGTTGTATGAAACTCTTTTGGTCCCATTTCTCCACTATATATGTCTCGAGATCACTTGGGTGTATGGAGGACCAGAGCTTTCAGATTAGGCTTGCAACAACGAATCGATTAAATAAATGAAAAAAATCGATCAAGCTTCCTTTCCACTGCACACAACAAACAACAAGCGACAGACTGGAAGTCATTAATTTCTAACGAAGAGCAGTCTGGGAGTTGCGTGGAGTTCCGATCATCTCCATATGCGGAAAATTCAGATCCGATTTGAGCTGCGGATCAGTTGAAATATTTGAACTCCTGCGACTAGACCGTATGCGACCGGCCGATCAGATGTGATGTATTTCAGTGTTGTACAAGCAGGTCCGTGCGCACTAGATGAGAAATAGTTTTTCCTCAGAGAAGAGAAGAGTTTTTTTTTTTTTTTTTTTGAATTAGAAAAAGTCTATATAAAAAAAAACATTTCTATTCATAAATCTAAAGTAATAAAGTAATATATAATTGTTTAATGCTGTCTACACATTTCCTCCAATATTTTTAGCGGTCTACGAGTTTTCAGTATTCATTCATTTATTCATTCAACCACTGTGAACGCAGAGAATATAGGCTCTGGCTTTTGCACTCCTTTATTTCGGACACTGCGAGAACAGCTTCTCTCCCATGGTGCACGTCAGAACTGAATTATTGTGCGACTGCCACAAGGGGGCGTATTCTGACAGTCGTGTCCAAATGTTGTGTGCAGTGGGATGGCTGTTTTACTAAAAGAGTTGGCAACGAATTTCATACTCGATTCGTTGTGTTGCACGACAGAGGTGTTCGACGCATTCTTGAGTGAACCTACCTGTCACATTCACCAGCGATCTCTAACCACCAGAGGTCGCTGGAAAACATTCTCACTCACAGAACTACAAATGTGTTTGTAAATGGACTTCAACTTCATACATGCTCTTCGCCCACACACCTGCTTCCTCATTTAGCTTGATTACATTCGCACACCTGAGGACGTTCAGAGACTGATTAACACACACTATTTAAGCCACACATTCACTCCTTCAGTTTGCAGAGTCTTGTTTACTGTGAGTGACATTACAACGCGTTTTCCTTTGTCTGCCTTTGCCGTGTTTTTTATCCTTTGCCTTGTTTATTTATTTAATGCTGTTTGCTGCCTGCCTCTGACCATCTGTTATTTTGACTTTGACTCTGGATTGCCCTCATATACCTGTTTACACCTGTATTGACCATTGCTTGCCTGACTACGATTAAAGCTGCATTTGGATCCTACCTTCTGTTGTTGGTGTCACTCCCCGGCTTTACACTACCCTTTAAAATAAATTCCCAAGTCATGGGATAATTTATAATATATTATAATAAAATATAATATAATATAACGCCCTATTAAGAAATAGAAATGTATATAAAGAAGGCATCACTTTCCGTCAAGTGATTTTACCAAGATTTAATTCTGATGTATCATCAAGCATATAAGCAGTGATTTCATTCAGTCTTTGTAAGATTTAGACGGCATGCTGACAGAGTATTTGAAGCATATTGTGCATAATAAAGGAGCTTTCCAAAATCATCATCTCAGTTTGGCCTTCTTAACATGATTTATGGGAATCTTTTTATTATAATTATTATTTTTATTTTCTTCTCCAATGTCTGTGAGTCACCAAACAGTCATGCCTGCTTTAGCTTCCCAAGCTGCCAAGATGAGCGCTTCCCAAACATCCAATCTCTGAAAGATATTCAAACCTTGCGACTTTTAATAGTCTGGCAACTGTATGTGAAAGCAATTTTCATATATACTACATTCTGAAAAAACCTTTGTGTATCATTAAACTCTTCAAACTGATGGTTAACTTCAATAAAACTGATAAGAAGATGAGAGAAAAGAAGAGAGGTTAATCTAATGGGAATGCAGATATTCATAATTCGTAATTCCGTGCGAGTGAAGCTAAAAACAGCATACATTCAGCAGAGTCTGCTTCATAAACAGCTGAGCAGTGGCCAGAAATCACCGCGGTAAACTCGGGCTTCAGACTCTGTTGCTAGGAGACACAGAGCTGCGGACGGCTGACTTCTGCTGTCTCATGTGTTGAACAGAGGTGAGCGACGCCGAGCAGCACATCACAGGAAAATACAGTAATGGAAGGAAAACTTCATGATGTACTGTGTGTTCAATAAACTGCACATGCACTGATCAGTGTCTCTTACTAAGAGTGTGTGTGTGTGTGTGTGTGTGTGTGTGTGTGTGTGTGTGTGTGTGTGTGTGTGTGTGTGTGTGTGTGTGTGTGTGTGTGTGTGTGTGTGTGTGTGTGTGTGTGTGTGTGCTTTTTGTTTGTTTGTGAGTGTTTTGTTTGTTTTTGTATGCATTTTGTTTGTGTGTGTAAGTTTTGTTTGCGTGTGTGTGTTTTTGTTTGTGTTTGTTTTGTTAGTATGTGTTTTGTTTGTGTGTGTGTGTATGTTTTGTTTGCCTGTGTGTGTTTTAATTTGTTCATGTGTGTCTGTTTTGTTTGTTTTTGTATGTGTTTTGTTTGTATGTGTATGCTTTGTTTGTGTGTGTCTGTTTGGTGTGTGTTTTGTTTGCTAGCTTGTTTGTCTTGTTTGTTTGTGTGTGTTGTGTGTGTGTATTTTGTTTGTAGGTGTGTGTGTGTGTGTGTGTGTGTGTGTGTGTGTGTGTGTGTGTGTGTGTGTGTGTGTGTGCGTGCGTGCGTGTGTGTGTGTGTGTGTGTGTGAGCTTTTTGTGTGCTTCGTGTGTGTATTGCTTTCACTCAAATCTTGTTTGTGTGTGTTTTGTTTAATTATGTGAGTGTTTTGTTTGCGTTTTGCTTGTTTGTGCTTGTGTGTTTTGTGTTCTTTTGTGTTTTATTTGCGTGTGTGTGTTGTTGAGTGTTTTTTGTTTGTTTGTTTGTTTGTTTGTTTGTTTGTTTGTTTGTGCGTGTTTTGTTTGCACTCAGATGTTGTTTGTTTGTATGTGTTTGTTTGTTTGTTTGTTTATGTGAGTGTTTTGTTTGTTTGTGTGTGTTTTGCTTGTTTTGTGTTTTGTTAGTGTGCATGAGAGTTTTGTTTGTGTGCGTTTTGTTTGTTTAAGTGTGTGTTTTGTTTGTTTGTGTGTGTGTGTGTGTGTTTCGTTTGTGTTTTTGGGACAACTGAACATTTTTAGTTTAATCCACATATATTTGTAAAAACGATTACATTAACTGATTTGTGTTGGGACAACAAGTAATTGTGTGGTAGACAGCATTTTTTTTCCAGTGTGAGCACGCTGAGCTCTCTCGGCCACAGTACATGGATCTGAAATGCAGTTGATTCTAGTAGATACAGTACTGTATGTCCCTTTGAGTTCTCCTCAGAGACTGGGCTCTGGAGATTATGACAGGAGTGATGAAAATGTCCTTTACTGACAGAAAGATCCTGCTGTACGAGCAGCTGTCTGTCAGAAACAGCACAGAAATCCTCTTCGATGACTACACTAGACATGGACATCTCTCAGAAACAATGTAATCTATACATAGAAGAAAAGAGACGAATGGATGGAAAGAACTAAACAGAGAGAACCATGGATAGAGTAGCACAGAACCACAGACAAAATGACGGAGTGACCTACAGTATCAATAGAACTGTATGTCTTTCGTTGTGCAAGGTAGATGGAAAGAATGACAGAGAGAGTGACAGAATGGTGGAAAGAAACAAACAATGAGAGAATGTTGTATGCATTATGATGGGTGGACAGATGGAACAACAGAATGATAGACAAGAATGGTAGAACGATAGAACATTGGATAGACGGAACAATAGATTGAATGAGGGAATGACGAATGAAATGATGGAACGATCGGGGGTGATTATTTGGAATGACGGATAGATGGATGGATGGATGGATGGATGGATGGATGGATGGATGGATGGATGGATGGATGGATGGATGGATGGATGGATGGATGGATGGATGGATGGATGGATGGAATGACGGATGGATGGATGGATAGTTAGATGGAATGACAAATTAAACAATATTTAAATTTAACAAGAGATGGATCAATGGATGAACGGGTGGATGGAATGACAGAAAAAACAACATGTGCTTAAAATGATGGATGGATGGATGGATGGATGGATGGATGGATGGATGGATGGATGGATGGATGGATGGATGGATGGATGGATGGAATGACAGAGGAATGGTTGGATGGATGGATGAATGGATGGATGGAATGACAGATGGATAAGTGGATAGAAGGATGCATGGATGGATGCATGGATGGATGGGTTGATAAAAGGATTGAATGACAGATAGAACAATATATAGATCAAACGATGGATGGATGGATGGATGGATGGAACAATGGATACATACAACAATAAAATGATGAAGAGTTGCAGGAATGGATGGATGGATGGATGGATGGATGGATGGACGGGTGCATGAATGAATGGATGGATGGATGGATGGATGGATGGATGGATGGATGGATGGATGGATGGATGGATGGACAGGTGAATGGATGGATGGATGGATGGATGGATAGATAAATGGATGGATGGATGGATGGATGGATGGATGGATGGATGGATGGATGGATAAATGGATGGATGGATGGATGGATGGATGGATGGATGGATGGATGGATGGATGGATGGATGGATGGATGGATGGATGGACAGGTGAATGTATGTATGTATGTATGTATGTATGTATGTATGTATGTATGTATGTATGTATGTATGTAAGTATGGATGGATGGATGGATGTATGGATGGATGGATGTATGGATGGATGGACGGGTGAATGTATGTATGGATGGATGGATGGATGGATGGATGGATGGATGGATGGATGGATGGATGGATGGAAAGAATGACAGAAGGATAGACGGATGGATGGATAGAGTGACCGATAAAACAGTATATACATAAAATGATGGATGGACAGACGGACAGACGGATGGATGGATGGATGGATGTATAGAACAATGGATGGATTGATCGACTAGTGGTTTGTAGAAAATGTAATTGTACATGTTCAGGCTTTTAATTTGTATTAAACAAAATAGCATAGTTAAAAAAGCATAATAATAACAATAATAATAATAATAATAATAATAATGATAATAATAATAACAATGATAATAATAATAATAATGATAATAATAATAATACAATTTTATAATTAGATAAGATCTCAGAATTGATGGGTTTCATCCTACAACATTAAAGCATCTCATTTCAATATTCCATCAAAGCCTGCCACCAAACCCAAAGATGTTTAGACATACAATATCCTCCCTCGATTTAGAAAAGAGGAAAACTCATCTACAACTCAGACGTTATTCATTCAGCTTGTGCCGCTGCTTTGCAATCACTGTCGTTTCCTTCACAAAATGCTAATCTATAGTCATGCTGTGTGCATAAGAGAAGGCGACAACACACCACTCATTTCACCACTCGCCATTTTACCAGAAAGATCAGAAATCTCTGGCGCAAATCAAAAAGAAATAAATAAAATCCAAACACAGCAGACAAATCTAAAGCTCTGAGCATAACCATGAATCTGCCTGGTTAGACAATGAAAGGTCAGTGATTCTCACAGAGCTGGACACAGTGACCCATGCAACAATATCTGACGCACACTCCAACAGGTGAACATAATTCACAATACAAATGCAGTTAACAGCATTCCCCCTGTGAAAGTCAATGCAAATATTTTATTCGCAAATATTGTATGCAATATTCCAGTTTATGCAATATTCCAGTCAAATTCACATCTTTGGATGGAAACATAGCAACTGTTATCCTGGTGTCATAGATATATACACTAGATATCGCATAGGGACCCTGAGCATGCGTCGATAGCGCCGCCACATT
>NC_133194.1:4625000-4640000 GCF_049306965.1 Danio rerio | reverse complement strand
AAAACATGAACTAAATTAAACTAAAACAATACATAATGAAAAACTATGCAAAACAACGTAACAAAAAGCAAAACAAAACACTAAACAAACAGCAAAACAAATGTTCAAATAAAAAAGAAAAGCAAAACAAATCTAAACACAAAACTAAACAAAACAAAAAAAACTAAACATAAAGCAAGACAACAAAACAAAAAACTTAGCAAAACAAAATGCTAAAACAAAACACTAAACAAAAAGCCAAACAAAAAAATGTAAACTAAACAAAAAAGTAAAAAAATAAAAGGCAAAAAAAATCAAAAGATCAAAACCAAACTTATACCAAAAAATAAAACATGCATTGTCACAACATGGTTTAATAAATGGTATATGTATTTATTTATTTATTGATAGTTTCATGTCCTGCCATTCTCCATCTGCACTGCAAAATACCCAATAAAAAAATAGCATTCATCCCTGCATGTCTTGAATTCTTGCAATAAGTCTTTTAGAAAAAGCTAATTAATTGATAGTTTCTCTCCATTTTACAGCTATATCAAACACAATGTCATCGTGATAAAAAGGAAGCAGCTTCAGTAAAAGACCTTTATTGGTCTGGCAGAATAAATCAGGCAGTATCAGAAATATCAGGGGTGACATTTAAAACACGTACAGTAGACGTCACTGCCTGAGCAGACATCCATTCATACATATACACATCCCTGAAGTAAAAATAGCATGAACTATAGACGGAAGCACATAAAAAACACATTATGGGCTCACAAGTCAATGCTAAATGCTGTCAGTGTTTCCCCTAAGTTCACACATTTGGGGTCCAGATGGGGTCTAAAATGTCTAAATCTATAAATTTTATAACTTCTTTTCTCAAAATATGTATCCATATTTGCAACATTTACATGCACTCTAGTCCGTACTAGTCTTATATACTATTATGGAAATATAATTTATTTGCGTTTGTTCACCAAATTTTAATAGAAGTAAAACTGAGCTGCTTTTTGTTCTGTATTCTTACAATAGATGCTTCAAGTAGCCAAAATTAATAAAGAAACTAGAGCACATGTTTTTGGTTGCGTTTAGTGCAGATTACATTGAAACAAATGTTTGTGATTAATTTTTAAGTCATTATTGTTTTGTTTAATGACTATTTGAACACATTAATGGAAAGAAGCCACTCAGTGTGTGTGTGTGTGTGTGTGAGTTGTTTAAATGATTATTGGGACCCCCTTGAAAATGAGATGGTACATCTCAAAGGGTTAATCTAAATAAATAAATAAATAAATAAATAAATAAATAAATAAATAAATACTTAAATGAATAAATAAATAAATAAATAAATAAATAAATAAATAAATAAATACTTAAATGAATAAATAAATAAATAAATACGTAAATAAATAAATAAATAAATACTTAAATAAATAAATAAATAAATACTTAAATGAATAAATAAATAAATAAATAAATACGTAAATAAATAAATAAATAAATAAATAAATAAATAAATAAATAAATAAATAAATTTTAGGGTTGGGGTATGGTTAGACGTTAATAAAATGCAATTATTGGGTAATCTAATAAATAATATGAATAATACTCGAGCGAGGCAGTGGCGCAGTAGGCAGTGCTGTCGCCTCACAGCAAGAAGGTCGCTGGTTCGAACCTCGGCTCTGTGTGGAGTTTGCATGTTCTCCCTGCCTTTGCGTGGGTTTCCTCCAGGTGCTCCGATTTCCCCCACAGTCCAAAGACATGCGGTACAGGTGAATTGGGTAGGCTAAATTGTCCGTAGTGTATGAGTGTGTGTGTGAATGTGTGTGTGGATGTTTCCCAGAGATGGGTTGCGGCTGGAAGGGCATCCGCTGCGTAAAAACTTGCTGGATAAGTTGGCGGTTCATTCCGCTGAGGCGACCCCGGATTAATAAAGGGACTAAGCCGACAAGAAAATTAATGAATAATACTCTGTATAAATACTGTTTTACATTAAAGTAAGGTTGGGTTTAGGGTTGGAGTAGGGTTAGATGTTAATAAAATACAATTTAATGGATAATTTAATAAATAATATAAATAATACTCTGTATAAATACTGTTTTACATTACAGTAAGGTTGGGTTTAGAGTTGGGGCATGGTTAGATGTTAATAAAATACAATTTAATGGATAATTTAATAAATAATATAAATAATACTCTGTATAAATACTGTTTTACATTACAGTAAGGTTGGGTTTAGAGTTGGGGCATGGTTAGATGTTAATAAAATACAATTTAATGGATAATTTAATAAATAATATAAATAAAACTCTGTATAAATACTGTTTTACATTACAGTAAGGTTGGGTTTAGAGTTGGGGCATGGTTAGATGTTAATGAAACGCAATTATTGGGTAATTTAATAAATAATATGAATAATACTCTGTATAAATACTGTTTTACATTACAGTAAGGTTGGGTTTAGGGTTGGGGTAGGGTTAGATGTTAATAAAATACAATTAAAGGATAATTGAATAAATAATATGAATAATACTCTGTATAAATACTGCTTTACATTACAGTAATGGTTGGGGTAGGGGAAAATGTTAACAATATACAATTTAATAACTAGGCGAGGCAGCGGCGCAGTAGGTAGTGCTGTCGCCTCACAGCCAGAAGGTCGCTGGGTCGCTGTTTCGAATCTCGGCTCAGTTGGCATTTCTGTGTTGAGTTTGCATGTTCCCCCTTCCTTCGCGTGGGTTTCCCCCACAGTCCAAAGACATGCGGTACAGGTGAATTAGGTAGGCTAAACTGTCCGTAGTGTGTGAATGTGTGTGTGGATGTTTCCCAGAGATGGGTTGCGGCTGGAAGGGCATCCGCTGCATAAAAACTTGCTGGATAAGTTGGCGGTTCATTCCGCTGTGGCGACCCCGGATTAATAAAGGGACTAAGCCAACAAGAAAATGAATGAATTTAATTGGTAGCTAAATAAACAATAAAAATAATTCTCATTAACTTCCGGCAACTGCTGTATCCCTTCTAGCAACCACTACACATAGAAGTGTAATTTCACCACATGTGATAGATGCTGTTATGTAAACAACATAAATAACATGAGGCTCTTAGGTTTGATTAAAAACAGAACAAAGTATAGACCTGTTGAGAAAATGAAATTTGACTTTTGAGGGTCACGGTTGGTGCCTTAATACAATGATAGAAGAAACACTGGCTGTTTTTCCACAAACAAACAAACAAAAACAACATGTAAGAATAAGAAAGCAGAAGTCGTGACTGTGATGCCTCGCGTCTATCATGAACGCACTTACGCCACAATAACAATAAGAGCAGCCAGAGCTTTTTATCCCAACAATGGCTGCTTTTTTATTCTCTCTCCATGTATAACAGTACTGCTGGGTAATTAGAGACCCTAATTGGACCATCCACTGCTACATGCTGCTTGAGCCCCTGAAGGCACACGCAAGACTTATTACAAGCAAATCTGTGTATGCACATGGATGGAGAGCGCACAGAAAACTCCCCCGGCTCTTCTGGAATCCGTTCAGAGTCTTTCCAAGCACTCCAGAGTCGTCTAAAGCCTTTAGCTTGGTAGCGTTTCTGTGAGGAGGCGTAGCGGTTTGAGGATTAGCTTAGCCAACAAAACGTACATATTGAAACTTGGCATATTGCAATTAGCAATTATAATACCAAAGCTGATGCAATGCGAAGAGACGTAGAAGGGCTAAATTGCATGCAAATGAAGCTTAAATGACAAAAACAATGTTCATTTTCTTGGGTAATGGAGAAAGTAGTCATTTGCGCTCTTCAGAAAGAAAGTCAAAATTCATATAATGAAGTCTTTCTCTTTTGACATCATCTTCTCTGATGATTTGTTGCAAAGATCCACCAATAGTAAATCACGCGCTTGCAATAAATTCTGGTTTTCCTCTGATATATGGCAAAATATAGAAGTTATTATTGCAACTTCTGTTTCTTGACCGGAAGCAAAATTATCTGACTACAAAAAGAAAACAAGGTTATTTTAGTAACCTCATTGGCAGTAAAAAATATTTATAAAAATAATAATTAAACACATTTAATTTTGACTTATTTATGTTTTGTCTTCAGAAGTAATAAGTCTAAATTGAGTGTGTTTTTCCTTAAAACAAGCAAAATATTGTTTCAGACAAAAACACACTTGATTTTGTCTTTCGAAATAATAAGTCAAAAATAAGTGTGTTTTAACTTAAAACAAGCAAAATTACTTGTTTAATGAAAAAATGAATAAATTTTGACCTATTATTGTCTTGTCTTTAAAAATAATAAGTAAAAATTAGTTGTATTTCTCTCTTAAAACAGGTAAAAATCGCTTGTTTAAAGAAAAAACACTTCATTTTGACCTATTATTGTCTTGTTTTCAGAAATAATAAGTCAAAATTAAGTGAGTTTTTCCCTACACAAGTTATTTTGCTTGTTTTAAGAAAACACATTTGATTTTGACTCATTACTGTTTTGTCTTCAGAAATAATAAGCCAAAATTAAGAGTGTTTTTCCTTAAAACAAGCAAAATAACTTGTTTCAGAAAAAATACTTGATTTTGACTTATTGTCTTGTTTTCAGAAATAGTAAGTCAAAATTAAGTGTGTTTTACTTAAAACAAGTAAAATTGCTTGTTAAAACAAACGCATAATTTTGACCTATCATTGTCTTGGGTTTAGAAACAGTAAGTCAAAATTATGTGCGTTTTTCTCTTAACATAAGCAAAGTCACTTGTTTAGGGGAAACGCACTTAATTTTGACCTATTATTATCTTGTTTTCAGAAATCATTTAAAATGAAGTGTGTTTTTCTTTTTAAAAAGGAAAATAGCTCATTTAAAGGTGCACTATAACTAAAATCTAGGTATACCTAGGCAAAGTATAATAATAAAAGATCAGTATGAGGAAATGGGCATTCTGTGAGCTTCAGACACCAGTTTTCTCATTTTCATGTAAATTCCAAAAGTGTAAAACCCAAGTGTAGACAACGGGCCAATAACAAGACCAAACAAACTGTGACAAGACCCATGGGCCATGCCCTTCACATTTGCATGTATGCCTACTTTAGGTCATTCAACCAGACCTTATTATTGTCTGTTTTTTTTTTTTTTTTTTTTTTTTTTTTTTAGAAATAATAAGTCAAATTAGGTAATAGTTTCCTTAAAACAAGCAAAATAACTCGTTTAGGGAAAAAACACACTTAATTTTGACCAATTATTGTCTTGTCTTTAGAAATAATACGTCCAAATTAAGTGCTTTTTTCCTTAAAAACACTTAATTTTGACCTATTATTGCCTTGTTTTTTAAAAATAGTAAGTCAAAATTAAGCGTGTTTTTCTCTTTAAACAAATAGCTCGTTTAAAGAAAAAACACTTAATTTTTACCTATTTTTGTCTTGTTTTCAGAAATAATAAGTCACAATTAAGTGTGTTTTTCTCTTAAAACAAATAAAATCGCTTGTGTAAAGAAAAAAAAAAACACTTAATTTTGACCTATTATTGTATTGTTTTCAGAAGGTAAGTCAAAATAAAGTGTGCTTTTCTCTTAAAACAAGTAAAATAGCTTTTTTTAAAGAAAAAATACTTAATTTTGACCTATCATTGTCTCGTTTTCAGAACTAAACAAAATTAAGTGTTTTCTTATTTATTAGAAATTTCGAGTAGAAACAAGATAAAAAATGGTAAGAAAAGCATGTTTTGCTGTGTAAAAAAGTGTAAAAGTTGACTTGTGTATATTCTTAGAAAAAGAAACCAACAGAATGAAAACCGCAATAAGCAGCTTTATCCATGATCCAGGTCATGAACTGTATGCTAGTGTGTGTATGTGTGTGTTTTGACAGCGTGACAGTACGCCAATCATAATATAGAGACGCCGAAAAAGGGACATGAAGAGCACGTCCTTGTGTCTCCAGCCGAGTGGAATGAACTCCAGTCAAGCTGCATCACATCAAACTGCAGACCCCAGAGAGAGGGAGCGACCCACCGAACGACCGCATGCGGAGATCGCAAAAAGACAAAGTTATGACTTATGATTGTGTCTTCATACCTGTAGGAAGAAGGGACAATAGGGCTGGGCGATATGACAAAAAGCTTACATCATCATATACTGTAAGTCATCTAATATCCTGATAATGATACAGTATATGAAGTCAGATTTATTAGCCCCCTGAATTATTAGCCCCCCTGTTTGTTTCTTTCCTTAATTTCTATTTAACGGAAAGAAGACTTTTTCTATACATAATAGTTTTCAGAACTTATCTCTAGTACCTGATTTATTTTGTCTTTATCATGATGACATTATATACCATTTTACTACATATTTTTTAGATGCTAGTTTTTACATTCGCTTGCAGAACGTATTTTAAGTATTTGTGTGTGCGTTGTATGTGTGTGAATGAGTGTGTATGGATGTTCGCCGGTGATGGGTTGCAGCTGGAAGGGCATCCGTTGCTTAAACCATGTGCTGGATAAGTTGATGGTGCATTCCACTGTGGCGACCCCAGATTAATAAAGACACTATATAAGGTAATAACACCAAGATAAGTTTGTTAACGTATATACATGATGTACACTATTTGGTGTTATGTTTTTACAAAAACTTCTATAAATAAAGTAAAAATAATAATAATAATAATTTAAAAAAAAATTAAAAAGTTAAAAAAATTAAAAATAAAGAGACTAAGCCGAAAAGAAATTAATGAATGAATCAACATGGCAAAAACAAAAGAAATGAGTTAATAAATCTATTATGTTTTAAAAAAGCACTTTAACAGCCATAATTGGAAAGAGTTTGACCGGTAAAGCAAAAAATAGGTTAGAACACCAGTAATGGTTTCAAAATATACTAACCAACCACAGTCAGAGGAATGCTGGAGGGGTTGCGGAAATGTGGGTAATCACGCACATATATTTTGGGAATGTCCGAAGATACTTGCATTTTGGCAAGGGGTAAAGATTGAGATAATGAAAATTATGCAGGTAGATCTACCTTTTACTCCCCTGTTTTTCTTGCTTGAAAGGATACCCCAGGATATATATAATAAAAACCTGAGATATATACTACATATACTTTTACTAAGTGCAAGAAAGACCGTAACAATAAATTGGATGAAGCCACGCCCTCCAACAATAGTACAGTGGATAGAAAAACCTGAATGTATGTATAGAATGGAGTATATGACTGCTCAACTTCAACTAAAACTGGATATTTTTAAACAAAGATGGGCACCTGTTACGTTGTATCTGAATAAGACATAGTATTTCTAGCTCCTTTGAAACTAAAAATATTGTTTTTTTTGTATTTTTTTTTTTTATTTACATCTGCGGTCATTTTTTTTCCTCTTAATAATCGCTGCTTTCACTGAATGTTCTGTTCTGTAAAATGTCTTAATGTATAAAAATAAAGTAAAGAAAATATATAAAAAAGCACTTTAAGTGACACTTGGAAAATATTTTTTAAAACAATTCAATTTTCACAGACAGGCTAATAACTTTGACTTCAACTGTACATAGACGTATCGCACAGCCCTACGGGATGATGTAGAGAGCTAAATCAGGTTATGAGCTTTGAGGCTCAGTCGATACAGGAAAACTCCAGCCAAGTAATTACTGGAGTTCAACAAAACAAAAGGAAATGCTGGCGCAATCCTCACAAACCAAAAAAAAGAGCAGAGAAGCATCATTTTTCATTGGGAAGATGCAGACAGGGTTGAAATATAGCATGTGTGCGTGCAGGTATGGTGGTTTTCGGTATCGGGTGGCATAAATAAAGAGTGCTGTGGGTGGCCATCCTCATATCTCATTCCTCAACTTTCAGTTCACTCATATTCAATGTCAAATACGAAGCTCTACCTGTGACGGAGGAATGGTGTGTGTGTGTAGGTTTGTCTTTAGGCTGCCTAGAAAATAAGCTGGGGTTGCTGTTGAGCGCTCGGGTACCTGTACAGACTCACTAGAGGATACAGAAACAAGAGAGAAGGTGAGAAAGAAATGTGGTTGAGGCAAGCGGAGAAGCTGGCGAGTCTGACATCTTCTGTCACAGTGGCTAAATCTTAAAGATCTGTGAAGTGCTTTGAAACGTGCAGTTTTTTATTCAATGTTTCACGTAATCTCAATCGAAACTTGATGAGAGGGTGGAACAGAGTAGCTCCTCCCCTTTTTAGAAACAGCCAATAGCGTTCTGTTTTTCACTGTTCTGTCAGTGAGAGTTGTTAAGCTCAAGCGCGTCAATTAAGAAGTGTCTTAAAGGGGGCGGGGCATGTCAGATAGTAGAGAGCATTTGATTGGTCACGATTTGATGAGAAACTGAAGTATGAGGTGATGTGAATAAAACTGTTGATCTATTTAGGTGGAAATTACAAGCTGTTGTTTATATCAGTTTTATATCTCATAAATGCGAATTTTGACTTTTTTTTTATGCCCAATAGCAAAAAGATATCCTAAAAATGAACAATACTGATAATAACATCTAAAAAAGACGTTATTTTAAGTTTATGGGACTTTTAAGGTGCGAGAACACAGACAGATCTTCTGGATAAATGTGGAAAGACAGACACTAGGGGCATTTTCATGCCACAATCTTGCTGGAAAGATCTTTGGGAATTAAATTGCGCTATTCGCGCGTAAATTGCCGCGTGAACATTTGAGTTAACTTGATTTATTCGCGCGTCAAACCCCGCTTCATTCACGTGTCAAATTCACTTCAGAACAGATGCGGATTCGCGTGATGGGCAGGGCTTCTGTTTGCCCGAAGACTCTAGCTTCATAGCTAAATGGCTAGCATGGATTTTATGAAGAAAATAACAGTGTTTATGTGCTTTATGAGGACTGAAAAACAGCGTCGATACGTTTAGGACCGTGTCTGAGTCCACTACATCCTTTCAGAGGTGCATCCAGCTCTGTGAGCTCATAAACTCCTCCAGAAACTGAACCTGGATGACGGAGGCTTTCAGCGGTGCTTCTGACTGAGCCAAGCCCAGTTTGATGAACTCGGAACACCGACAACAAGTTCTAAGTCACAATCACGCCCCCCACAAGAGCAAGCTTATGATTGGTTAACGCGGTGCAAATGTACGCTGAAGTTCAGATTTTCGAATTCGAGAGATTCGCTCGAAGCGCTCGTTAAGCGTGTCAAACGCGCGAAACGCTCAATTCGCACCGCGCCATTCGCAAAATGTGCGCCATTCGTGCGTATCGCGCCGCAGGATGTCTATTCGCGCGTTTGCATTGACTTAACATGTAAATCACTGGCGCTTGATGCGCGTTCCGCGTCTGGTGTGAACGCAGCATTACAGTTTACGTCTGTGAATTTGTTGATTGAGTGAGTAAACAAATCTGATTCTTGATTCTAACACAATTCCTTCATGTTGTCCCTATTTTTTTGTCCCTATAATTTTAAGTGGATCGAACATAAATCAAATAAGTTGATTCCCCCCCAAATATTTTTAAGAAAAAAGATTTTTTTTTTTTTTTGAGTATTCAAACTGGTTCAATCGAACAATTCAGTCTAAACTGGTTTTCTATCAAATCTGAATATAGATGAAGGAATTAAATGCGCCTGGTTGTGATTTTGTTCAATTCGGATGGTGATTTAGTAGTAATTGCATGGTTTTTCACCAGAACCGGTTCATAATACCGGTTCTGAATGCATTCTGAATCGGTCAGCTGTTCAGTCTAGAACATTTAATCTTAATCATTTGGACAATACAGACTCTGTAAAACAACAAAACAGCATCTCAAACGGTCGATCAGCAGTACAAATAAAGCCATCTTCTAACCAAAAGTGGGTTAAAACAAAACATTAACCCTCTGGTAGTTTTCAGTAACTTTAGACACTATTTGGTATGTGAAAACACACAAAAATAGGCCACGATTCAAGCATACTTAATGGTTGTTAAAAATAGAGACACACTTTTGGAGTTTACTGTCAAAAATGACCGCTATTGGAAATGAATGGTTAAAAAAAGGAAAACTATGAATATCCATAAAATGTTTAGTTTAGCAAAAATACAAATCTACCCTAACCAGGAAATACTGCAATAATTTAAACATAATTAGAAATAAAATTACAAAAATTCCATTGTGGAATAATGGATGTTAATTACTGCATAAATATTCATTATTACCACAAAACCTTCTCAAAATTCCAACTAATATAGAACAAATATTATTAAACAAAAATAAAATTGATTGATAAAAAAAAGAAAAAAAAACAGGCATTCATCCCTTTTTGACCGACTCAGATCACAAAAGTGATTCCAAAATAAGGGACACAGAGTATACCATACACCATAGTGCTGTATTTTAAAAAGTCTATATTGTGTTGCCCACTGGCTTTTTTTGTAATGAGCTCTAAAATCAGACAGAACCAACTAATTGTGGATGTTTGAGTAGTGTTTGGGGGACTGTTGATGAGCCCATGGGTTGAGACCAAAGGAAGAAAACATCATTAGCTTCATGCTGCAATAAAGAACCACTTTGATTTCAACATGAGGGTCATTTGCCGCAGGGACAATTTTGCTCCGGCAATACTGGAAGAAAAAGTGAGAGAGATACACAGAAGAGTTGAAGTGGCCTGATGAGAGTTCATCGATGGCCACAGCGTCCAGAAATACCTTCTTCAATTAAACCACAGCAGCTTTGTGGCTTTTTATTTCCTGTCTACAGCCGCTTCTCATTCATCATTCTTCTGACATTCCTCTTATATTATAATAGAATGTGTCTTTGTGTCCGCAAAGAGGATGTTAAGCTAGTAACACCATACTTCAATCAGCTAAACTTACATATCACACAAATACAAGGTAAAATAGTACATTTTTATATTACAAATTGTATTATTATGATTATGATTATGATTATGATTATGATTATGATTATTATTATTATTATTATTATTATTATTATTACATGCACAACAAAACATATACACTATAAAATATAAGAATGAAAGAAACAAACAAACAAACAAACAAAGATTATGAAAAGACAATATGGAATGTTGAAGCATTAACAATAGCCAATAATTCTTCATATGCGGATACTGATAATTTCTCTGATTATAAAATCAAAAGGCAAACAAATACATTGAACTACTAAAATAAATAATAATTATTCTGCCGATATTGCTGATACTGATATGGCATTATAAATAAAATTAGAAGTGTTGTAATCAAAATAATTATAATACAAATAATACAAATAATAATAATGATAATAATAATAATAATAATAATAAATAACAATAATAATAAATTGTAATAATGATGAACAACAATATAATAATAATAATAATAATTTAAAAAATATTATTATTATTATTATTATTATTATTATTATACTAATACATTGTAATAATGGTAATAAACAATAACAATAATACAATAATACATAATAATAATAATAATAATAATAATAATAATATTAATAATAATAATATTAATAATAATAATAATAATAATAATAATAATAATAATATTATTATTATTATTATTATACTAATACATTGTAATAATGGTAATAAACAATAACAATAATACAATAATAATAATAAAAATAATAATAAATTGTAATAATAGTAATAAAAACATTAATAATATAATTATACAATAACAACAACAACAACAACAATAATAATAATAATAATAATAATAATAATAATAATAATAATAATAATAATAATAATAATAATAACAAATTATAATAATGATAATAAACAACAACAATAATAATACTTTTAAATTGTATTAATATTATTACTGTTATTTATTCGTTTCTCTATTATTATTCATAATAATAAGCTATAGAAATGTTTGGTTGTAAAATCTAAAGTGTGAAACAGACAGGTGAGCTAGTTAGTGTCTGGGTTTGTGTGCAGAACCAACAACAAGCGCTTTGACATTTCTGGATCTAAATCGGACACGATTCATGGATATCTCTTCTCTGTCCTGCTCTCTTTTTTTCCTGTGGCCATGTCAACAGCTAGTATGAAAAACTAGACATGATATTTATAGTCCTACCGCAGCCTTCAGGAGATCTCTCACTCTCTCTCTCCCTCTCTTTCTCGATCCATCCACTCTTGGGCATTTCAACTCCCAAAAGAAAGAGATGATATATAAACAAATGTTTGTGAACTCACCCAAAGGATGTTTTGAAAGAAAAAAAAAAATCAAGCCATAAAATATTCAATTGAGCAAGTAAACCTCCATCGGGAAGCATCCAATCCCTATCCTTCACCATTAATAACCAACAAAATGCAGCTAAAATCCAATCTTTCTGAATTATTGCAAACCTCAGAAGAGCTTTTTGCAGGTGTTTTGCCAGGTGTGATCAAACACATTTGATTGAAGCACTTAGAAACAACTCTTCCTGTCTAAAAAGGCAATTCATAAGAAAGTGGAGCTGCCAAAAGCCCCAAAAAACAAAGCAGGAATAATATAATCAATCACTCACACTCAACTCATTTGTTTCAACATGCAGCTTAAGTGTCTTTCCTTTCCAGAATATGCCAAGCAAGATTTCTGAAGAGACATTGGTTACTTTCTTATTTCTGATATCGTGTCCCGTCAGACAGAATCGCTCAAGCTTAACAGGCCCTCGTACATAAAACATAACAGTAAAAATCCAAAATCACTCCTGTCATAAATACATTTCTCAACAGACTCCCTCAGATATATTTCTTCCAGTTTGTTGTGAGTTGTTTGATTTATTTAGGGCGTCACGGATAAATGAATGAATGAATGAATGAATGAATGAATGAATGAATGAATGAATGAATGAATGAATCATTTAGCTGCATCTACCAAGCATCACTATTGCCAATCAGAAACAGGACAGGACAGAAATCTAATTGGATACCTAACAATCATTCATAACACCCTAGCAACTATGTAGCCAACTAACTAATTAGATATTATTTTTGTTTTGCTTGTACGATTGCTGCTAGTTGTCAAAAAAAGATGGAAAAAAAACTTTAAAATGTTGCTACAGATGTGAAAAACACAATAATAATAATAATCATACTAATAATAATAATAATTTATTATTATTATCATCATCATTATTATTATTATTATTATTATTATTATTATTATAAATATTATTATTAATAATAATAATAATAATAATAAAATTAACAATAATATTAGTATTATTAATATTATTAAATATTAAATTTAAATATTAACAATAATAATAATAATATAATTATATAATATTATTATTATTACACATTATTATATTAATAATAACAATATTATTGTTATAAATATTAATAATAATAATAATAATAATAATATTATAAATACTCATATTAATATTAATAATAATAATAATAATAATAATAATAACATAATTATATAATATTATTATTATTATTATTGTTATTATTACACATATTAATAATAATAATAATAATAATAATAATAATAATAATAATAATAATAACAATAATAATAATAATAATAACATAGAATTATATAGCTTTTATGTAGAACATGATTTAAATCGGCTTTTAGTCACTCGCTCCTGTTGGTCCTCAATCTGGCAACCTGCTCTTGCTTTTGTTTTGATCAAGGAATGCAATACCTAGTTCACCCACTGGATGTCATGTTCATTTAAATTCACAAAATTAATTTAATTGAAAAAATGTTAACTAAAAACAAAAACATATATAAATCAACTTTATTTATATTTTTAAAAATGTGTTTGACTTTATTATTGCACATATAACAATGATACAGAATAAAGTGTTAATCATGATATGATAATAATTCCTTACATTTATATAGCGCTTTTCTAGACACTAATGTTACGGATGCTTTATGAAAAAAAATCTGACACTGCTGTAAATTTTTCATCAAATACAATTAATTCCAAAAATGTCAGTTTTTTTTCACATTAACATTGAATATCTCATGTTTTCCCATCAAAGTCAAGGCATTCCTGCATCATTCTGTTTACAGAATTTGTAATATAAAATAATTGCAATGCAGTGTACACAAACAGAGATCAAATCTCCCTAACTGACTAGCAATTGAATGACTACTTAGTGAATTATCCCACCCACAATGACTCAATATCATTTTTCCCATTAATGATGTCCACAAACGTCCACATAGGAAGGCATGGCCAGACTGAGCTATTTCTGAGAACAAATCTGTCAAGAAGTACAGCTAAGTAAAGCTACACACACACACACACACACACATACACGGTTCAGTAAAAGGACACCTCTACCATGACTTCAAAGTAAAAGCAGTGTGTGTGTGTCTGTCGAGGCCACCTGCTCAGTCACCGATGCTGAAAGCAGTCTGGGATTAGAGAAACACACACACACACACACACACACACACACAGTGTCCAAAGACAACGCTTTTCATGTTGGCATGTGTGCGGAATACCACTAAGAGCACCATGAGGTCTTATTTTCCATCCTCAAAGACAGTGGTGCGTAAAAGCAGACGTCTTTATTCAAAGAGAGAGCACATCAAAACACTGAGAGTCACGAGGAAATCTCAGATGTGATCAGACTAATGCACAGACTCTATTACCAACTCAGAACAATCAGCGCAGCCTTTGAACCCCCGTCCCATTATGGGATGTGTGTCGTATATAAAAAAAAAAGCTGCAGAATTTACAACTAGATAAAGAGCAAGCGACATTTAAGGCTGATTTATACTTTCGCCTGCAGCACGATTCTCTGCTGATGGCGTGCATAGCCGCAAGCTTTCATTATTGGCGTTGTACTATTATTTGCAACAACAGGGGGCGACGTAGAGTTTGACTTGACTTAATTGTCATGGTGAAGAAGTCAGCGAGTAGAGTTGATGAATGAATGAACTTCCAAAACAAATAAAGTGTGGATAAATTTGCTTAAGATCTCAAAAACTCAGAACTTCTGGTAGTACTTTATTTTCACCAGGGTGCCATTGTTTGGGGTCGAATGACTTGCAGGCTGCATTTTGCTCACGTGGCTGCGAGAAAATAAAAGGAGCGGGGCTGCGGCAAAAT